>NC_141150.1:116368782-116668782 GCF_053477565.2 Lygodium microphyllum | reverse complement strand
AAAATAGAAGAAAAATGCATCGAAGACCAATGCTCTGATACCACTTGTCAGAGAGAGAGAAAGAGGAGAGAGAAGATTGCAGAAGAGAGAGAAAGATTGCAAAAAGAGAGAGAGAAAGAGAGTGACGAGGAGAGAGAAAGACTAGAATTAGAGTAAGAAAGACATGAAAGAGAGAGAAGCCATAGAAGTTGTGAGCAAGATGGGAGAGAAGGACAATAAGTGTATTAATGTGTCAAAAGATATTAAAAAGTACATGTCCTCTCCTTTTATACCAATGTCAGTGTGACATGGCATAACATCAATATTATTTTTACACTAAATCCTTATTCCCAGCTTCTTACATTCAAACCATTAAAAAGCATATACATAGCACTAAGAAGAGGTACTCATCACTATAAGCGATCTTATACTAGTTAAAAGTGGTAGTCCACTACTAAAATGTGGTATTTTTTAACCTACACGACCAATCTTAAGTGGTATTATTACTCCTTCCTAGATGTATAATTCAACTTTTTGTAGTGGTCACCAATATAAAATGGAGTAAAACCATTTAAATTGTTTTGTAGTCTCTATTATAACATAAAATTGTGATGCTCCTCCAATTGAAAATTGTCCAAGTCATCTTTCAAGTAGTGAGTTTTTAAATTTCTAGTAAAACACTAACAAAAATTGGACATCCACTACTTAAAAGTAGTGTACTTACATTACATTTTAAAATAAAGTTACTTTTCACTTAGCTTGAAAAGTGGTACTCCATCACTTCAAAAGTGTTACTTCACCACTGCATATTTGGTAGTGGCACACCACTTTTAATCGATGGGAAAGCCAAAAAGTAGTTGAACTCCACTTTGGAATGGTTCACCACTAGAGCATCATTGTAGTGTTGCACACACAAAAATGAAGTTTTTTCTTTTTTCCAAGATTTTCAATTTTATATATCTAATTATATACTTACGTGATTTATATATGTATTTTTCTAGAGAGGTGGTTAGCACCACGAGTAGCATTACCAATTCAAACCAAATTTTGTTTTACAAAGGAAGACTTCAAATCGAGATATGGGCTGAGCCAAGTTGCCAAACCTATTTGCAACAATGATTTTGCAAACTTAGAATGGTTGAAGGTTTGGTTTCATAAACGATATCAAAGGGAGTGGGTTCACTTGAGGGCCTTAAGGCCAAAATTCTTGAAGGATTACATGCTTTTATATTATATGGTATATCAAAGAGCACCTTGGAACAATGAGGTGAGCTTGCATTTTGCATGTGGATTCATGTGGTAGATATGAAAAGGAATATATGATAACCTTTCTCTTATGACATGGGTCATTTTTGCAGAGGGAATAGTCAAGATGATACAACAGCAAAGAAAACTAGATAGGAAACTAGAGAGATGGAGGTTGATAAATGGCTCAAACCATGTAATTGAATACCATCCCTATAGTAAAAATCCATCTCTTTATGGTGACACAACTAGCACAACCTCTGAGCAGCCTACAAAATCAGTGTGTACATGTTTAGAGGGCATGCTAAAATGAGTTTTCGAACTAGTAGACTTTTGGTTCTTTCTTGAATATCTCATCAACCAACCATTTTGCATCAACTATTTGTAACATGAGAGCCACAAGTGTTGTGAAGCTCAACAAAAAAGTGAATGCATCAATGTAGTAAAAACTACTCTTGAGAAAACTTGCAAAGATGAGAAGGCTAGCTTGATGCATGGAGTGACAAAGATAATCAAGAAATTGAAAAAAGATTTTCATGCCCTTCGAATGCACAAATCTAGCCTGGTGCCAAATGAGGTTGAAATCACAAAGCTTGAGGGAATTATCATCATTAGAAAGGAATATCTGAGAGACATGGGACTTGAGGATATAGACATACTCAACATCAATCTGTTTGGTAAAGAGATGGTAGAGTTGTAGGTTTGTAATCTTTTATGTTTGGGTAGTTAGCCTTAATATTCACTTTTTAATGGTGATAGACATGTTCTATTGAAAAGTATGCTATGATATTTTTATTACATGATTATCACAATAATCTAGTATGCAAGGTAGAGGTGGCAACATTACATCTTTGGTTTGTGGAGACACTTATGAATTTATTTGACAAAAATGCATGTCCTTCATAATAGACCACGTGTTCAACTAGGCATGGCCCACAAGCATACAAAATTTGATGACTATGGAACCTGCAAAATGTTGATAATGTAGAGTATTATCACATGTGTATATATGCTTTAGTGTTTACATCCATACCACCCATATTTTTGCTTTATAATTTCATGTACCTCTTGCTCCCATTGTTTGTTTCACAACTACAAAGAGGCTCTAAATGATGCATTGACAATGTTAGTAGCTAGTGGTGCCTATGAGCACAACCACAATGTAGGTAATACATGCTAGGTCCTCAAGAAAGCCCAACATTAATAGTGCATGTAATGGGGAAGTAGATAAATCTGAGAAAAAAGTGCTCAATACAATAGAGGGTGGTGAGAAGCCTCATCGTATGGCAAAGAAAGGGGTAGCAAGATCAATATATCAACTAGAAGGTGGAGAGGACACTATTTTGGAGGAGCCTGGCTAGGAGCGTGAGAAGACAGTGCCTGAAGTGAGGTAGCATCTACATAAAACTAAAAGGCCTGATGAGAAAGAGGAAGATGGGAAAAAGCTAGCTAGAGGAAAAATTGTGGAGTCATTTGATGATGATATGGAAATAATCCCAAAGGTTTGCGGTAAAAAGGAGGAGGAAGGCATTGCACGAGCTTGCCACTTTGAATAAGAAGACCAAGGTTTTCATAGAGTTTACAGTGCCTGGACTCTGGAGGTAAAAGGACTAGCAATTGTTCACCTCTTTAGAAAATGTTTAACTTCAAAGTTCTTAACAATAGACCCTCCGTCTTGAAAAAGACACCTATAGCCTATAGCCCCATTTGAAGCTCTTAACTTTGCTTGCTCCGTAACCTTTTATAGCACATAGCTCTGTTCTAACTTCTTTTTTAATTTGGAAATTCAATTATAATGGAACATGGGCATTTATTATTGTGATGGTGCTATTTTTGTGGTCAAGGTACATATTTCAACTTTAGTCTTTTTTTCCTCTAGTTCTTGAAGACAAAGGGGGAGGTATGCCTAGGCGAATAGTCATTCACATTGAAGTGCACAAAATAAATGTTGGGGGTAAAGGCGCCTTCGCCCTGCCGCCCCGTGTATTACTACACTGACAGTACCCGCCACTGTACACTGCAGGTGGCGGGCGCCCATCACGTCACTTTATTCTTTATTCTTTTAGTGACAATTTGAATAAAGGAAGGCCCCGGTCACACATTGTGACTGTTGGAGTTCCCATTTCTTGTCTCTCTCTTTTCTTACTCTTGCTCTCCCACCATAGCTCGCGTGCAAGCTTCGATCCTTCTCACCTTTCAACTGGTATCAGAGCTTGGCATTCTCTTGCTTGAGCTCGACTCGGTGCTTCCCGACCTTCGCATCGACTCGCTTCACACATTGGATCTCCATCCCAGCAGCCATATCCGATCTCCCCGAGCTCCCGTCACTCCCCGGCTTCCCGAGCACCTTCCCAGCCTATTGAGGCACCTTCAAGGCATTGATACTGAGGTATTTGATCATTCTTTCAGGGTTTTATTTCAGTCTACAGGTTGCAAACAGCAAGGGCAGCCATGGCTTCAAACCCTTGAAGCTTATTCCCCTCATATTGTGCCTTACACCTATCAAGGCTCAAAGAGGCTTGTCATAGGCCTTTGATAGGCCCTTCTTGAGCCCCCCATTACCCCCTTTTCAGCCCATGTGGAGCAGCAGCAAGTTCAGCACCAACAGGGCAGATTGCATCATTTTTTTCCAGGCTGTGAGCATTCATCTACTTCAGCTCCACACTTGGCCGTTGCTTCTTGCTCTCTACCTTGATCAAGAGGGCTATAGACTTCATGTTTGATGTCATTCTAGCTTTGGGCATTGGTCTTGATCATTCGGGGCTGATTTCTTCAGATTTGGGACTGTCATAAACTGTCATAACAGGCTGAAAACAGGGCAGCACCATTGGCATTAGCATTTGTTGCTTATACTCCATTCCGGTTGTGCGATTTGATGCCCGTATGCGGTCTACATGATGCCTAGTGCCTTGGGAATGTATGCACATGATTATGCCATGATTTTGGCTTGAAATATTGGCTGATTTGGGACTGTTACTTACTGTTATATAGTGCTGGAAACAGGGCAGCCACACTTGGCATTGGCATTTGATGCTTATACTCTACTCCGATTACCTTATTTGATGCCCGTATGTGGTCTACTTCCTACCCGGATGTATTGGGGATGTATGCATTTGGTTTGACCATGATTTTGGCTTGAATTCGGGGCTGAAATCTACTATTTAGAACAGTAAATACATGTTGGAATAACAGTGGGCTGAAGGTACTTTACAGGCTTTGGCACTTACCTACCGATACCGGATGTATGCTTTGAGCTTTGGCATGATGTCTCTGACATTTGGGGATGGCTTGGAGCATATGTATGAGATTATGGGATGCTTTTGAGCTTCGCATTAGCTCCGTCTTCACTGGCATTTGGACCGACTTGGCATGCTCATGGACCGCCTATGCCTCATGTCTCTGCTTGACAGTTAGGCTTTTGCATTACATGCTTTGGTTCGTGACATATGCTATTTGGTTCGTGTATGCCATACCGACATTTGGAGCTTGGATTTGGATGTATTTGAGCATTCCCGGCTTACTTGATCACTGATCTTGGTTGCTATTTGGATGTCATTGAGTTGACCGAGAGCTTATTTGGGCTTATGTATTGCTTCATGGTTAATACGACTGGTGCTTCATGTATGTCATGCTCTCTTGGATGCGCTTGATGCATTGACAGGGTCACTTATCACTGGTGCTTTCTCTTGGGTTGTTTGAGCTTCTGAGCTCGCTTTGTACGCCTTTTGTGCCAATGGGAGCATTTTACATGCTTGCTTGACCTTTGACAGTTGCATGCTATTGGAGCACTTACATGTATTTGGAGCAGTTTATGTCTTGAGCAGCTACATACGCATTGAGACTTTGGGATCATACTCCGATCTTTATGGATATGCATTGATGTACTCTTGGTTCACATGATGCTTATGAGCTGAGTCTCATATTTGGATCTTTCTCTTTGAGCAGACACCTATTTGTGTCAGGTTTTGGCAGTTACAGAAACACTTTGCCTAGAGTGTCTGGGGGTGTGCCTTTCACTGGCAAATGTTATTTTGACATGCTTTGGTGTTGAGCTCATGTTCTTTTCACTGTCATTGGCCTTGCTTATGTCCGTTTCATGCCGGCTTTGGACCTAGCATTGTTTGCTTTACATTGGATCCTATTTTGGGACACTTTGCTCTCTAGACTGCATACCTGCAATTTATTACAGCAAGCAGTTATTGGTGGACTGAGGTGTACTTTTCATGCTAAAATATCCTGATTTGGTATACCGCACCTAGTACTAAGTGGGCAGCAACTTTTGGCACACTTTGCTCGCCCTTTGGACCCCGTTTTGGTCATTGTTGGACAGTTTCTGCAGTAAAACAGCAAGCAGTTTTGGACTGTTTGGGCATTTCCAGCCTACATAATGGCGTCATCTTCGCATGATAGTGCCATCTTTAACATTACAAAGTTGGATGGTACCAACTACTCTTACTGGAAGAGTCAAATTTGGCAGGTCTTGGTGCAGAAATCTCAGATTAAGCCACTTCAGTTGAGTGGGGAGCAGCTTGAAACTATGGACAATGACGACTGGCTTGAACTTGATGAGCTATGCAAGTCCACGATTGTATTGTCTCTCACTGAATAGGTACATTATAATGTATTTGAGGAAGCACAAAGTGCATGGGATCTATGGAATAAGATAAAAAATCTTTATGATAAGAAAAGTCCGGCAAGTCAGATGTACTGGTTGAAGCAGCTTATGGATCTGCGCATGAAGGATAATGCGACTATGTCTGCTCACTTGAGCCAGTTCCATGCTATACTGAAGAACCTGACTTCGCAGGATATCACCTTTGGAGAGGAAGTAACTCCTCTTTTCTTGCTTGGGACTCTGAATGAGTCATGGGATGTTTTCCGTACTGCTCTTTGTGCCTCTAGTGCTACTCTAAAATTGGCAGATGTTGAGAGTGCTCTTCTTCAGGAAGAGGTGAATCGCAAAAACTTGGATGCCTCTCGTGGTAGTCATGCTTTGACAGTTAGAGGCAGGAATGACAAGAATGATCGTGGTAATAACCGTGGTCGTGACTCGTAGAAGGGTCGGTCTAAATCTCGTGGCAAGTCGCGTAGTAAGTCGCGTGGGCGCAATGCAAATGTCACTTGTCATCATTGTGGGAAAAAGGGCCATATTAGACCACAGTGTCATGAGTTGCGCAATGAGAAGCGCAAGGATAAGGGGAAAGATAAAGTGCAGGAGAAGTCCTCTGATCGCAGCATAGTACCTGCGAAGTCCAGCGTCAAGATTGAGGAAATTAATGTCACGCAGACTGAGGAGTCCGATGGTGGTGATGAGTTTATACTTGCAGCTAGTTCTTCTGATGCTTCACACTTGACTGAGACATCTAGTATGTATGCATAGTGCTGGTTATTGGATTCCGGAGCATCCTTCCTTGTGACGCCTTACCGTGAGTGGTTCCACTCTTACCACACTATATCTGGTTCAGTCAGACTTGGAGACGACAGGTCTCTTGACATTGTGGGCATGGGTGATATTCAATTGCAGTTTTCCACTGGCGGTTCATTTTTGCTTAGGGATGTACGTCATGTACCTGCGCTTACGCGCAGTCTTATGTCTGCAGGACAGTTGGATGATGCCGGATTTCATGTATGTGGAAGATTACTCGTGGCAGACTTGTGCTTGCTAGAGGCGCCAAGTCTGGCAGCCTCTATCCTCTTGTTGTATTTGGGTCCTCAGTTGACCATGTTTTGGCAGTGGGTTCTATCCCACATGTATCACTTTGGCATGCTCGTTTAGGGCACATGTCTTTGAAGGGAATGAAAATGTTATCTAGTTTGCAGTATCTTCCGCCTTTGGATTATGCATGTTTTGACTCGTGTGATCATTGTCTTTATGGTAAGCAGAATAGGTCTACGCATAAGAAATCGGGTAGGCCATGCATGAGTGAGCCCTTGGCATTGGTGCATTCCGATGTTTGTGGACCTATGCCTTGCATGTCTATGGGTGGCGCGAAGTACTTTGTTACTTTCATTGATGATTTTTCTACGAAAGTGTGGGCTTATCCCATAAAGCAGAAGTCTGATGTCTTGGTAGTTTTTCAGAGATGGCTTGCTCTTGTTGAGAACCAGACTGGGTATAGGCTGAAATGCCTTAGGACAGATAATGGGGGAGAATATGTCTCGCATGCTTTTGAGCAGTTTTGTGATGACAGGGGTATTAAGCGTCAGTTGACCACCCCTTACACCCCACCCTAGAATGGTTTGGCTGAGCGCACGAACAGGACTATTCAGGAGCGTGTGCGCTCTATGCTTAGCCATGCAGGCCTACTCCAGAGTTTTTGGGCTGAGGCAGTTAGTACGGCAATGCATGTCATAAATCGATCTCCTTCCAGTGGATTGGATTTCCAGGTTGCAGAGGAAGTTTGGGCTGGTAAGCCACCCTCTTATGCGCATCTCCGTGTCTTTGGATGTGAGGCATTCTGCCATGTGTCCAAGGACAAGAGGAGTAAATTGGATCCAAAGAGCATTAAATGCATATTCCTTGGCTATGGTGAGTCAGGAGAGATGGGCTATCACCTATGGGATCCGCAGGCGCGGAAAATAGTACGCAGCCATGATGTCATCTTCCATGAAGACAAGATGCATAGGCAGCCTGAGAAGGTGGTTGAGATCCGCAGAGTGATCTTTTAGGAGGAGCCTAGAGCTCCAGCACAGCCAGTAGTACAACCTGCAGTAGTTCCTCCACAGGGCTAGGGTGTTGGACAGGCAGTTAGACAGGCAGCAGAGCCTGCAGTGAGACGGTCTGCTAGAGACAAACGTCCACCTGACAGATTTCAGCCCTCTATGCATTATGTTTTGGTTACAGATGCAGGAGAGTCTTTCACTTATGATGAGGCTATGCGCAGGGGTGACAGTCACTCCTGGGAGAGGGCTATGCAATCTGAGATAAACTCCCTGCATAAGAATGAGACTTGGGATTTGGTTGCCTTGCCTAAGGGCAAGAAGGCTTTGCCATGCAAGTGGGTGTACAAGCTGAAAAGTACCCCTGGACACCCCAAGCCGGCATACAAGGCTAGATTGGTAGCAAAGGGTTTTAAGCAGGAACATGGTGTGGACTTTGATGAGGTCTTCTCTCCTGTGGTTAAGATGACCACCCTGCGCTTAGTCTTGGCTTTGGTTGCACAGCTTGACTTAGATCTATATCAGATGGATGTCAAGACGGCTTTTCTACATGGGGACTTGCATGATGAGATCTATATGGATCAGCCTAAGGGCTTTGCAGAACCTGGCAGGGAGCACCTAGTGTGCAAGTTGAAGAAGAGCTTGTATGGCTTGAAGTAGGCACCTAGGGAATGGTATCATAAGTTTGATGCCTTTATGCAGTCACAGGGCTACAGCAGGAGTGCTATGGATCCGTGTCTTTACACGAAGAAAGCCCGTGATGGCAGTTTTCTTATCTTGGTACTCTATGTTGATGATATGCTGATAGCAGGGAAAGCTCATGATGAGCTAGATGCTCTTAAATCTCAGCTGAAGAAGAGCTTTGAGATGAAGGATTTGGGACAGGCCTCACATATACTTGGGATGCGCATTAAGCGCGATAGGCATCAGGGGCTTTTGTATCTCTCACAGTGGGAGTACATTCATAAAGTCCTTGAGCGCTTCCGCATGCAGGACGTAAAGCCTATTGGCTGTCCATTACCTTCTTATGTGAAGGTATCACAGGCCGATTGTTCGCAGACAGATGAGCAGAGGGCCGAGATGGCTAAGATCCCTTATGCTTCAGCCGTGGGCAGTTTGATGTATGCCATGATAGCCACTCGTCCAGATATTGCGCATGCAGTTGGTGTTGTGGCACGCTATATGGCTACACCTGGCAGAGCAAACATTGGGATGCCGTGAAGGGTATCATGAGGTACCTGAAGGGCACAGCAGATATGTGTATTTGCTATGGCAGCCAGGATACAGGGGTCGTGGGGTACACTGACTCCGATTATGCAGGACATGCAGATAGTAGGAAGTCCACTTCTGGCTATGTATTCACCTATGCTGGAGGGGCTGTCTCTTGGATGTCCAGGGTTCAGAAGTGTACGGCTTTGTCTACCACTGAGGCCAAGTATGTTGCAGCCACTAAGGCTTGCAAGGAGGCCATATGGTTAGGCCGTCAAGTTGCTGACCTTGGGATTGATACTACACCTACACTGCATTCGGTTTCTATGAGTGCCATTCAGTTGGCTAAGAATCCGGTCTTCCATGCGAAGACGAAACACATTGAGGTGAGGTATCACTTCATACGTGGTGTCGTGGAGGACAGGTCTGTTGACCTTGTCAAAATCTCCACTGACGAGAATCCTGCAGATCTGCTCACGAAGAGCCTCACTACTGAGCGCTTTGCCTTCCTCAGAAGGTTGATGGGCGTTGGATGAGATGTCGCCTTTCCTCATCCCTTGTACCTATGTACTTTTGTACTGTCTTTTCTTTTTCTTTTCACTCTCACTAGGGCAGATTCGCCTTTAAGTGGGAGGTTGTTGGGGGTAAAGGCGCCTCCGCCGTGCCGCCCCGTGTATTACTACACTGACAGTGCCGCCCCGTGTATTACTACACTGACAGTACCCGCCACTGCACACTGCTGCAGGTGGCGGGTGCCCGTCACGTCACTTTATTTTTTATTCTTTTAGTGACAGTTTGAATAAAGGAAGGCCCCGGTCACACATTGTGACTGTTGGAGTTCCCATTTCTTGTCTCTCTCTTTTCTTGCTCTTGCTCTCCCACCATAGCTCGCGTGCAAGCTTCGATCCTTCTCACCTTTCAATAAATGCCCCAAATAATAGTTGTCTGGAAGGTGTAAGTTCAAATTTTTTTTACCATACATTTACATCGTGAACATAGTCCAATTCAATGAATAATTCAATTTAGTGATTAAGTTTACGATATAAGTTTTTTCAATGTTTTTCAAGGCTTTGTATAAACATAATTTTTACGTGAAAATATGGGACAATAAAGTAGAGATTGAAGAACCAAAAGATGAGGTGGATGAACCAATAAATGATGATAAGCAAAGAAATACCCAAATGCAACTAAATGAAGTGAAGGAAGATCCAAATGTTGCCATCTTATGATTGAGGAGATTTCAAGAACTGGGCAGGGTGGCAATATGTGGTTTCAAACTTTTGCACAGTCAAGAAAATTATGATTCTTGGTCTAAATGGATTGCTAAATCAAGACACATTTTTCAAGAAAAGATGAACAAAATAGGATAGTTACACACACTAAATGTCTTGCCTCAAAATGCGTTGGATTTGCAAGGCTAACAAGTGGCTCTAGGTTCATCATAGGTAGGTTATTTAGCAATTTCTATGGAATCTAAGGCAAATCACTAATGAGATGATTTTGAGCTTTTGAGCTTTTGCTCTATGCTGCATACCATTGATTTCATCATGAAGTCATGTTGACGATATTTTTTCAATGATAGAGCTTCTTGATTTTTAGATATTTTCTTAGAGTGGTATTGTGAGAATTGAATTTTTTAAAAGATGATACTTGATGCTTCGAAGGAGCTTGGAGATCAGCCATTGTTTTTTAAACCTCCTTTTTAAGTCTATAGTCAGTACCCTCAATATGATGCCAATTGCACAATATTGGTTGATGGACTGCAAGTACAAAAACCTCCACAAGGACTTGGACAACTGTATAACCCCTCTCACTTTTGATCCCACAAACATAGAGCAAAACCCATATTATCTCACCCACACACTTCTGTCATGGTTGTGTAAATGGGTAGTAGCCCTAAACTCCTTGCACTATATAAATAGCAACCCCCTCCACAACCCTAAGGACTATTCATCTATCTTGATTTACAACTAGTTTGTACTATCATCATGACAATGAATGAACTACATTATGCCCTCTAGATAGCCTAAAATGCACTATGACCTCTAGATAGCCTAAAATGTACTATGACCTATGGATGGCCTATAATATACTTCTCTCTTAATGGATACATATTTAAATTCTTTCTATTTTTAAACACTATTCCATGCTCTTTGAATTCTAAATGTTTAGAACCTCTTTTGGGAGGCTCTACAACACTTATGAGTGGTGTGATGGCACTTTAAAAGTAGTTAATATTTTTTTACCACTTTGAAGTGATACAACACAACTTTTCAATGGTATAGTATCAATTCTAAATGGTATTGCACCACCATACTACTTTTGAGCACTTTTCAATGGTGTAGGACTACTTTTTAGGCTCAAAACCACCTTTTAGTGGTGCAAAACTAGTTTTCAATGGTACAGCACAAATCTTAGATGTGCAGTACCATAAGTTATTAAAATGGATGTTGGAAAGTCAAGAATGAGTTTTAGGCTTTAGACTTGAAAAAGTTTTATAAAAATGTGGTCCACTAAACAATATAGAATCACTTTTCAATTATTCAACACAACTAAAAAGCAATTTTTAGTGGTGTAGAAATAGTTTTTAGTGGTCCAACATGAATCTTGGAGCATCCTTAATTGTTAAATTGAATGTTACAAAGTCAAGAGTACGTTTTTAAGGCTTTAATTTTGAGAGCAAATCTTACAAAGATGTGGTCCATTGAATGGCACATAACTGCTTTTCTCGATGATTTAGGACTACCTTTTAGTAGTGCAAACCCACTTTTTAATGGTCTAGTATAAATCTTAGATGGTGCAGTACCATTAGTTATCAAACTGAATATTGCAAAGTCTCTTATAAGTTTTAGGATTTAAAGGTGAGAGTAAGTTTTACAAGATGTGGTTCACTAAATGTTATGCACCTCTTTAGAGTAGTGAACCACTTTGAAGTAAAACATGACATTGGTTATTACCTCATGATTTTAAAAACATAAACTTAACGTATAATTAAAAGGGCATGGTATTGTATATAGCCTCATGATCTTCATTGGATAATTTAAACACTTTGGCTATGCCACTAACCATTACATGTTCCATGGGGAACTTCATTGCCCAAGTGGGAATATATAAAAGCTACCAAATTGTTATTCTACATCCCATACAAGCTTACTTGTAAAGATTTAAGTTGCAACACACTTACAAATGTAGAATTCAGCAATCTCCTCATTATTCTCTCCAAAAATGATAGCAAATTTGTTGCCATATGAGAGAGCATCAATCAAGGAATCACAATGATTGACATAGGTGACACCTTGGACCTTGTTGTTTGAGTCTACACTTTCCTAGAAATCCTCAACCAACTAGCTCCACATCTCTACATGTGATATGTTCTTGGTAGAATAGGCAATGTTTGTGTTCTACTCACCTTGGTGTCGATTGCGATGAAGCTCGGTCAACAAGAGAGTCCGTGAGGGTTATGTAGAGAGAGGCCTCAATGTTTGAAGACTACTTTCCACTAAGACATAGCCTGCTACACTTGTCAACACAAGGGAAGAAATGGCAAAGAGAACTAAAACATATCGGACCCTAATCTCTTAGGGAAGGTAGTTTGGTAGTTGTCTAGGGATGAATCCTAGTCATCATCATTCAGGATATCTTTGAGCGTGAAGATTTAGTTGACTAGGCATTTCTTAGGTTTACCTCACAATGAAGTATCTAGTCTCATCCCACGAGGATTAACATGCGAGTCCTGAAAGACACAACTATGGTCTCTAGCAACAATCTAGCATCAACCTTAAAATGGACACATTTCACAAATCATCAAGGATTAAGGTAGACAAGTACTACACTTGGTTCAATGAGAGTGAGAAGCAAGGGGGGGTTGAGAATCATCCCCTGTGCCCATAACGTGTAGCCTCACATCATTCCCCTAAAACAATACTTAATTGGTTCTAGGGATGACTCTTAAGAAGGTCATGCTTGTGAATCTTTTCCTAAGCTTCCTTATTGTGGAGAGAACAAAACAAAGAGATTTTCCACTCGCTTTCCATAAATAATGTGGCATATTTTAGTGATTTAAAAAAGCATACTACCATGTTATGGTGACATATAAAATTAGCTTCATTAATTAAATTTTACACAGTATTCATTGCCATGCTTTTATGGCACAACCACTAAACAATTCATTAGGAAAACATAACTATTTTGATTCACTCTCAAGTATAGATCCCACTCCAAGGAGCAAACAAAACCAAAACTGGGTTACCACTCTTGCTTTGTTCATCTCTTAACTATGTTGGCCTCATATAGGTTTCCTTTCCTATTTTAGGACCAAGAGTGATATTACAAACTTAAACCAAAGCCCTATTGGTTTTCGCTTGCCATAAGGGTGAACCTTTCTATATAGAAGAGAAAACGTATCTAAGCAATGGTCGGGTTCCTTAGATAGTGTATATAAACTCTGAGTGAAGAGTAAACAAGGCTACCCTAGGAATGGCATCACACCTCATTCCTGTTTGGCTGGGCTGAAGCCATGGACGTAATTAGTATAAATATTTTTCATACTCAAGGCAACCATAATAAGTTTCTAATTTTTCTAATAATTATTCTTTTCAAAGAAATATATAACAAAATTTCCAATAAATCAAAATTATTCAATATGATTTTTCCTATGATTTCTCAATTTATCACTATGAATCTAATTCAAATAAAGTTTAACTTTGTGCATTTGAGTATACTTGAACATTTTGTATATGTGAACATATTGTAATTTTATTTTATTGTATGTGAAAGTGTACTTTATTATGCCATGCATACGAATGCACTATAAACAAAACAATAACAATTTAAGCTAATTTCTTGTGGAGAGTGACCCCGGCCGCCACTTTTAACCGTATTGCCAAGCCAAATCCTAAGAGTTATTGGACTAGATAGGTGATAAGTGTCACTAATTTCAATAACTGTGTCTAACTTTTCAAGTATTTATGATACTATTTTACTATAGTACTCAATTCTCTTCTCATAATTTTCTCCTACCATACTTGTGGCAGTTTATCCAGGAATTTTAATTTGTTGAGCTTTAAAGAGGTTTGTTTCTAAATATAGATCTTTCTGATCTATAGTTGTTCTCTATTTAAATTCCTTTTATGTCTTTCTCCACATTTTTATAAATTAATTTTTTAATTAAAATAAAAACATTTAGAAGAAATTAATCTAACATTCCTTAGAACCCATAAATCTTAATCCCACTTTCAACACATAGCCCCTCTCCGTATTATGAAATCTGTCATTGCTCTTTAATGTTTAAACAATTTTTTTTAATAATAACGTCATTTTCTCCTCTCTTTAAACTAAACATCAAATAAGATCTAAAAAAAATTCTCCCATACTCTCGCACATGCATATACACGATTCATTTTAAATCCAATGTCCCCTCTTAATTAGTAAATTACTCTAATGGCCCTCCACTTTTTATTTTCTCGGGCACTTAAGTAATATTTATATAAATAAAATGTAGAGTTTCAACATAGATGCTTAGACTTCTCCTCATGCCATCATGTTAACCAATTGTAAATTTCGGTGTTGTATAAGAATTTTTATAATTGTAGTTATTCCCTATTGATTATTGTTTAATAAATCATAACAAATTACCAACCTTAGCAACAATCGAGAATACTCTTACGACCTCCTCGTACCCATATGACATAAATCAATGTAATGCCTATACTCTTAGTTTGCATAAAATCAAAAACACCATATTTTATATGAATATTTCCTTTAACAAATAACATTAAGTTTTTTTCTTTCTCTAAATTTAAAAAATGTTCACTAGAACATCAAAAATTGTACTCTTAGCTTCCCCTTGAGATATCATAATTTTTGTTGATATAAAACATATTTTTTAATTAATAAAAACTATAATTTTCACTCAAAATAAGCATTTTTGAATTTTTAAAACATGTTAAAACTTCTCTAAAATTATTTAAAAGTTTCAATAGTATGAAATTTATAAGAAAAATATTATATTAGATAAATAACTATCCACAAAGTTTATAAAAAATTATATATGCAATTTTAGAGCCATTTTTAAGCATTTTTTACTATAAAATCAGTCATAAATAAATACTAACAACCATTTAGACTAGAAAAACTGGCTTTAAGGCATTAGATAAATAAGCTAAGAAAATTATAACATCACACTACTTATTTTTGTTAAACGGAAATGGGACACTTACGTGGAAATACACAAGTTGTAATCACATCTTTAAAAGCACGTCCCGTAGTTCCATTTCTACCCAATCATCTGAAGCAATAAGCTTTCTACTTTACCTTTCCCGAGACTTTCAACTTGCCAAATGCTTTATTGCAATATGAATGATCCTTATGGTTAAAGATTAAGCTTTTAATTCAAAACTTAATGACTATGGCTTCTTCCAATCAAACATGGCAACAAATGAAGGGGGATGGTACTAATTTGATATCTTGACAATCTATCCATCAAACTGCGTGCGAAGACAGGTGTTTGGAAGTCAAGAAATTCTTCTTAAAGCCTGCAGCTTCAATTTACCCAAGTATATTGAGGCTCCATATTGGTCATTAGAGGAAAGACATGGTGATGGAAGAGAAGAACAAAAATTGAGATCAAATACATATCTGGCATTGTATATAGGTCTTGCCCAAGTTTTATAAGACTTGAATTTGCATTCCTTGGAGCACAATGTCAATTTCCTGAAGGTGCCCTCTATCTCTCTTTCTCAGATTGACATCATCATCATATGACATGAGGCTTGAAGGAAGTTGAAATTTTGATCTAGTTTGCTTCGGCTTGAAAGTGCCCTTGATACTGTGACTGGCTAGATGGACCTCTAAGTTCCTTGAGCTAGTTCGAATTGCATTTTCTATTCCATGTAATCCATATAACCTAAATAAGGGTGGCGAATCCCAACTCCTCATTTCTAATTTGTCTCACTATTAATCAATTATCTCAAGAGATATAAAGTAGTAGATCCATTGCTTTGAGCTTCTAATGATGCTTGCATTGATGGTGTAATCTAACTTTTCAACCTCCTCTCATTGCGTGATGCATCCTCTCATCACCATTGCCATCCATTGGGCTTTTCTTTTATCATTCCTCTTCTCGGATACGTGACAACCAAGAGCTTCTTAAGAAGAGATCATGCATGAGTAGATATAGGAAGAGGTGGTTACAACTTCCCATACTTCTCGATTATGTGACTCCCCACATTTCTTTTTTCTTTATTGAAAGGTATTCATAAATTGCAACCTTAGGCATAGGATTTTTATGTAAGTACATGGACCATGGCTTCACTTTCCAAAATAAGAGAGAAATTTTATGCTTTGGCTTACAATCACAGACCCGCTAAAATTTGCCAAGAGCATTAACAAAGAGACCATATTTCTTGCAAATTTGCAATATACAATAGATTTTTTTAAAACTGAAATAAGATGAACCCACAATAGCCTTCCAAGCAACCAAAAGACTCAATGTTTGGGTAAGGGAAGGCTGTAGTACTCCTACAAGCCTCAAAGACTACAAAATTCTGCTCCATGGTTGCAAGAAAGCACACATATTTTCCCCTCTTCTTGTTTTCATTAGGCCATAGCCACATACATACGTAAAGATGTTAGGACACACAAAAGATGTAGCCATGGACATCATCCTTTTCCTCACTCTCACTCTCTCTCTCTCCATATAGCAAGGAAAAATTCAAGCATGAGAGAAGCAAAAACAAGAAAGAGAGTTTGTGCCAACCAAGAAAAGCAAATCAACAGGAAGAAACTATAAGAGGCAAATCAACGGAATAGATTGTTGCCATCCATTACACCCGGCGAGACCATAATTGCCTATGATGGTACCCCCTAAAATCATGGTTCTAACTATTTTGTCATCCTTTTTTTCTTTTCCTTTTCAAAATCCCCTCCATTTTATTCTTTTTTCCCTTAATCATTTAAGGTCAGACTCTTCCTTGAATTAGCTTGCTAGTCTCTTTGTTCTTTATAAATCGCCATGGAATGTTAAATATCAAAAGATAATTTACTTACAATTGGTAGGATATAGGTGTTTTATACAAGTAGAGATGGCATTTTTGAATGTCCAAAATAGAGGCATGTCACCTATCCATGTATGGAATATATCTCCTCAATGTCATGTTTACAACAAATATACATTTGCTCATGATAACTGTTGTAATTTCCTTAATTCTACTTGATGGATAGAACTTGCAATGAGAGTTCTTGTGGCTAGACTTTTTATGTCCTCTCAAGATCATTATTTAAACACATGTATCAACTCCCTGAATGCACTAATTCTGACTATCCCTAGAATAGCTCTAATCTCTCTTCCCACCTCTAACTTACCTTGCAACTTATAATCTCTACAAAGATTAGCAATAACCCCTTGTTCTCCACTACAAATCCTAGAACACAATATTAGTGAGTTTGGGAATTTCCCAATTCCCACTTTTTGAATACTAAAAAGGTGGAACCTGGATAACATGCCCATAAGTTTCTCAAAACCATATGATATGATCTATCATTGGAAAGCACTTGAAAAATGGAATCTATTGAGCTATAGAGTGCTCGATTTGGAGTTATAGTATTCAAGTTATGACAAATCCAAAGATTTGACCATGTGTCCCAAACTTATGGAAAATTCCCATATTCCCCAATATGGTGTTCTAGAGCACTATGCTCAATGTAACATCCTTTCTTTTCTCTTGCTGGACTGTTGGACCGTCCTCCGAAGACAATAACTATGACTGCATCTGCATAGAATTAATATTAAAAATTGGTAATAATGTGCTAATTGTATACAAATTTGTGGAAATTTTTGCAATATTTGGCATGTTTCTAGACATTGTTAAAGAGCACTAGGAATTAATGCCATTTATGTATTTTTATTACTTTAAAAAATATTTTTTATAAAAAATATTTTAGAAAATATTATGTTAATTTACAGCAAATGGATTATTATACTTTTTGTTTACTATTTAATGTTTTGAATAGCCAAACTATCTTAGACATTAATAGGGTTTTTCTAAGAATTTCAATAATTTATCTACATAAAAAATACAATTATCTATTTTTAAAGTATTCATAAAATGTTCAATTTATTTCAAATTGTAAACTTTTTAAATAATCAATCCAATAATATTTATACTATATTTAATTATTTTTAATTTTTCAAAGCTAGTTTAATTAGAGGCGAGCGCACGGTCTTAGGGGGAAGGGAAAGGGGAAGGGGAAGGGTGTTCATCTTTTTATGAGGGTTTAGTAAAAGGGGACTATTTTTGTTTTATTATTTAGGTAGTATTTTTTAATTTTGAATTTTTTTAAAAGAAAAAAAGATAAATTAAATTGGTGTAAAAGTTGTTAAATTTATTTTTTGTTTTCTAAGGAGAGAAAGGGCGAGGTCTTATTTTTTTATTACCAAAAGAAGGGGTTTCCTAAAAAGGGGGGAGAGATGCTAAGGTTTTTTTTTGTTTTTTTATTTTTTTTTAAATTCTAAAAAAGAAAAGGGAGCATTTTTTTTCTGTAAATTAATGTGCATTGAGAGGGGGAAAAGAGGAGGCCCTTGTTGACTGGTTATAGAGGGGTCAAGTGAGCCATTAGGAGTAGTCCCCCTCCCTTAAGGGCCTCTTACCCAGGATTTAAGCCTTATAGTTTTTAATTCTATATATACTTTATTTTTAATTTAATAATTTTAAAAAATATTTAAAATGATCAAAATGTAAGATAAATTTTTTATCATGTTAATAAAGATTTTGACTAGAAATTATTTATAAATCTTTTAATAAATTTAAATTAATTTTTAATCATTTATAAAAATTATTAAAATTTAAAAAACTTTTAAGAAAATTACCATAAATAATAAAAGTTGATGGTAAATAAAATAATTTAATACTTTGATATTAAATTGATAAATTTTCAAAATAAATCCTAAAAATCTAAAATAAATTACTTTAACTTATACAAATCATAATTAGTTTATAAAAGTTAATTTTGGTTCAATAAAGCATTGATTAACTTACTTTAAGTCATAGAGTAAAAACAAATGTGCTAATAGGACCGAATTGAATAAAGTTAACTAAGGAAATTAGGTATATTACCTTCTCTTTCCATGAGAGAAATTGACATGTGTCCTAATCTTGAGAGAAACTTAGAGTGTTCTTTTTTTAGAATATGTTCCTCAATTCAGGTTGCATCTTCTTTTAGGAAGACTTTCCATTAGATTAGATATTCCTATAAGGTATGACTTCTCAAAGATTTTTCCCTAACTTCTAGGATTCTCTTAGGTTGAACTTTGAGGATCCCTTGGGTTATTATTATAATTTGTTCATAATCAAGAATATATTATGGATTGGAAACATAAGATTTAGTAAGCTTATATGGAACACATTGTGAATCTTTAGATGAGGAGGTAATTAGCCTAGCTTATATGCATGTGTCTGAAGGAATTTTATGATTTTGTACGTCCCATAATTTCTAAGACTAAGCTTTTTGAACTTCCCAAGAGATAGAGAGCTTTTCTTGAGTTGATATTACCTTCCTTAAAGATTCAACCAGTCCTCTTTGGATTTGTATAAACCTTCTCCCGATTCTATGCTGCTTCTATATCTTGTTGGATTGCCTTCCTGCTCTTGTGTATCATCTAACATTCTTTTAGGATCTTCTACCTTTATGGTCGGATTAGAGAAGTTTAGGGGAGATAAGTACTCTTGCCTAAATAATGCTTGGAATGGGGTCATTTTGAGGTTTTCTTGGAATGAAGCATTATATGCATACACTATCAACGGTGAAGGGACTGAGCACTGAAGTGGAAGAAATGAGTAGAAGCAAGGGCTATGGTAGAAGGAGCAAGACATACACAAAGAGAGAGAGAGAGAGAGAGAGAGAGAGAGAGAGCCAAGATTGTGGGAGAGAATGAAGGAGTCTCACTTATAGCTTTCTTGCTTGCACAATGGGGGAATACACACAAAGGTGGAGGTTGAAAACAGTTTTCCTCTTCTTAGTTGTGTAAGCAAAAAAGAACTCTAGTACATAGAAATAGAATAACCCTATATATGGGTTTCAAACCAAACTCAACTAACTAAGGTGGCATACTAACTAAGCCACGAACTAGAGTAGATAAGGATAGTTGTCATCTAGCTATTATTCATGGGCAGTGTACCAACCGCATCTGCAACTGACAAGTCGGTGACATAAATGCACAACGGTCACCCTGGCATATCATGAGTGGAGCTCAATATCTCAACACTTTGATGAAGTCTTTTCTCTTATTATGAAGATGACTACCCTACGCTTGGTACTAGCTTTGGTTTCTCAACTTGACTTGGATCTTTATTATATGGATGTCAAGGTAGCTTTTCTTCATGGGGACTTGCATGATAAGATTTACATAGAGTAGCCTAAGGGCTTTGCAAACCCTAGTAGGGAGGAATATCTAGTGTGCAGATCGAGAAAGAGCCATTATGGCCTTAAGAAGGCGCCCAGGGAATGATACCATAAGTTTGATGCTGTTATGCATTCACACGGATATTGTCATAGCTATATGGATCCATGTTTATACACGAAGAAGACCCATGATGGCAACCTTAGGATTTTTGTACTCTATGTGGATGATATATTGATCAGGAGTACTCATGATGGCTAGATGCCTTGAAAGGTCGATTCAAGATGATGGAGCACATTGAGATGTGTTACTACTTTATTAAAGAGGTCATTGAGGGCAAGTCCATTGATCTTGTCAAGATCTCAACTAACCAAAATCCTATAGATATGCTCACTAAAAGTCTCTCAACGAAGTGTTTTACCTTCGTTAGGAAATTGATGGGCATTGGATGAGATGATGACTTTCCTCATCCTATTGTACTCTATGTATAATTATACTTTGTCACTTTTTCTTGTTCTCTTTAAGTGGGAGGTTGTTGGGGCTATGGTGCCTACCATGCCTAGCCACCCATGTATTAGTTACATTGACAGTACCCACACCATGTATTAGTTACCCACACGCATGTACCCTGCACGTAGTGGATGCACATCAATGTCACTTTATTCTTTATTCTTTTAGTGACATTTGAATAAGGAAAGGGCCGGTCACACATTGTGACTATTGGAGTTCCCATCTCTTCTCATGGTATCAGAGCCTTGTTCATGGTAAGGAGCTCAAGAAAGCAAGCCAAGTTCGCGGTGTTCTGGTAAGAGGACCAATGTTGCTTTCATTTTTCTATTTTGGGAGTAAGTCTCTGCAGGTAGCACAGCCGGAAAGTGCAAGAGTGCATTGTCTCAGATTGAGATGCCCTTCACGGTGTAGCAAGAGGGCAGTATATGCTGCGGGAATGGGCTTTAGCCCTCGGTTGCTCTGTTTTTTTTATTTGAGGCCATTTCGGAGCCTGTTTTGGAGGCAGAAGTTTTCTGCACGCACTCAGGAAAAGGCCTTGTTTTATGCTGTGCGACCACTGTTCTACAGGTCGGTGAAAAGTTACCACAGAAATTGCATCGTATGCTTGTGTACAGAGACATTGGGAGTTACAGAATCATCCTTGTTTCCTGTTTATGCAAAATCGTCACTAGGAAGTGACTGTGTGGTTGAATACCACTTTCGCCAGTTTTGTAGATTTGCCCTTATGAGGGTGAAGCTGTGTTTTTTGCAGTGACAGAATTTTTTGCAGTGTTCTGTAATGGTGTCTGATTCTCTTTCACAGATTGTAACTGAAAAGCTTGACAAGAACAACTTCCAAGCATGGAAGTTTAGAATGACGAATTTCCTTATGGGAAAAGGATATTGGGAATTTGTTGCAGGAAATGAAGAAAAACCAGTTTTTCCTGATGTTCCCAATCAACAGCAAATGCAGGCATTTAAAGCATGGCATGAGAGAGCCAGGAAAGTTATGTTCTGGCTGTCTATCAGTATTTCAGACTCTATGATTGTGCATATTCAGGATGCAAGTACGCCAAAGAAGGCATGGGATACTTTGTCAAAAATGTATAGCACAAATATGCAAGCCAGAAAAATGCAGCTCAAGCAAGAGTTGTAGAATGTGCAAAGAGAAAGTATGAGCATCAATGACTACCATATGAAGGTGAAGAAGATTGCAGATGCACTTGCTTCCATTGGGTCGCCAGTGGAAGATGATGATTTAGTTTCTGTGACCTTGAATGGTCTAGGAAAGGATTATGCACAGTTTCGGACATCCATTTCAATTCGTGAAAGATTTCTTGATTTTGAGGAGTTGATTGCTCTTCTAATTTCTGAGGAGCAGAGAAATGGTGGTGCATCTTCTTCAGGAGGAACTTCAAAAGAAACTGTCTTCTACTCAAATGCTGGAAGAGGTAGAGGCAGAGGTAGAGGAGGCCGATCTAGAGGCCGTGGTAGAAATCAGAATATGCAGCAGACTCAAGAAAACCAGTCCTATGGAGGAGGACGTGGTAACTCTAGAGGCAGGGGGAGTCAAAGAGGTCTTGGTGGATGGTAAAGAGGCCAAAATGCAAATAGCAATGTTGAATGCTACTACTGTGGTAAAATGGGTCATATGGCTAAAGACTGCTATAAAAAGCAGAATGACATCATGAATGGAAAATTGCAACAAGGAAATTATGCATCTTCTAGTAGACAAGATGATGACAGAAATGAGCATTTGTTTATGGTGCAGCACATGAACAATTCTATGAAAAGTGCAGAAGAAAGCAACGAAGTGTGGTAAGTTGACTCAGATGCATCAAACCACATGACAGGTCATGCAGAATGGATGCAGGATGCAAGAAAAATGGAAAAACCAAGATTTGTGGAGATTGGTGATGATACTACACATCCTATTGTGCAGATTGGAAAATTTCCTTTGTCTATGCAGGATGGGAAAAAGAAATATCTGTCAGATGTATTTCATGTCCCGAATATCACCAAGAATCTAGTTTCTGTTGGTCAAATGGTTGAGCAGGGCTTGCAGGTCAGATTTAATTCTCATGGATGCTTTGTTGAGAATATGAAAAATAAAGGTCGCTTGATAGCAAAAGGAAAGAAGAAGGGCAGAATGTTTACATTGGATGCACACATGCCTGAATTGAGTGCAGCAATGTTTGCACATGGGACCGGTATAGTTGCAGATATTGATATCTGACATAAACACATTGGTCATGTTAATGTACAATGACTTAAATCAATGCAGGCCCAAAATATTATTGCAGGATTGCCTAAATTCAAGGTTGCAAAAATGCATAAGGTATGCGAAGCCTGTCAGTTTGGAAAACAGGCAAGGAAACCATTTCCTAGACATGTTCAAGAGAGTAAGAAGCCATTGGAATTAATCCACTCTGATGTGTGGACTACTAAAGCTGCATCTCTTGGAGGATATCATTATTTTGTCACTTTTATTGATGTGACTATAGCAGAAAAGTTTGGGTGTATTTTATGAAAAAGAAAAGTGAAGTTTTTGGGCATTTCAAAACTCTTAAAGCTATGGTTGAAAAAGAAACAGGCCTACAAATAAAATGCCTAAGGTCAGATGGAGGGGGAGAGTACCTCTCAAATGAGTTTGCAAGGTTCTTGCAGGAGCATGGCATAAAGCAACAATATTCATGCAGTCATACCCCACAACAAAATGGAATTGCAGAAAGGATAAACAGGCATATTGGAGAGGTATCTCATGCCATGCTCAACGAAAAAGACTTGCCAGATTTTTATTGGGCTGAGGCAGTTGCTACAGCAATCTACATAATGAACTGGACTCCCACTGCAGCAATACATGGGATGACTCCAGAGGAGAGGTATACTGGTAGGAAACCAAATATTTCTCATTTGAAAATTTTTTGTTGCATTGCCTATGTTCATGTGCCAAATGAGTTGAGATCCAAGTTGGATCCAAAAGCTGAGAAGCACATCTTTATTGGTTACTCTTCGCAGCAAAAAGGGTATAGATGCTATAACCCTTCTACTCGTAAGTTTACAGTAAGCAGAGATGTTTTTTTTAATGAGATGAGTAGTTGGTATAAACCAGTAAATGTGATTGATAATGTAGATGCACAAAATGGTAATTCTGCACAAAATTCACAGCAGTAGTCATAAGATATTAGTGGACCTGGAGCGTCCTTTGGCAGTGGTTCACATTCTTCGCCATGGACAGGCAGATTGAGATCAGGAGAATCTTCTCAACGAAATGCAGATAGTGGTATGCAGGTATCATGAAAAGGAAAAGAGAAGGTAGATCAGCCCATGTTTAATGTGAATGCAGGTCACTCTTATGTGGATGGAGAATCCAGTGGCTCAAAACAAAGCATTGATGATGAGTTGGGTAATCCTTCTATTGTTACACCTAGAGTAAGGAAGACCAGGGATGTTTTGAGAGCACCTGGGAGTGAGCCTACTTTGCGTAGGTCTACCAAAGCTAGGTATCCTGTGGATAGGCTGAAATATGATGGATTTACGGCCATTCACTATGCATATATAGTCAAAGTGATACAGGAACCAGAACTCACTTCTTTTGAGCAAGTTATTTTAGTTCCTTTGGAGCAGAATGTGAAGTTGAGCACAGATGTAGGTGAGCTTCTCGAAGACCCTACTATGTACAGACGCATAGTAGGAAGTTTGATTTATATGACTATTACCAGGCCAGATTTGAGCTATGTTGTTGGATTGGTAAGTCAGTTTATGCAAGCTCCAAGGAAACCACATTTGGATGCGGCTAGATGCATACTCAGATATGTGAAGTCCACATTGCAGTATGGACTATTTTATGAGACTGGGGTTCAGATACAGTTGCATGGATACATGATGCTGATTGGGCTGGTAGTATTTCTGATAGACGATCTACCAGTGGGTATGTGTTCTCTTTTGGGAGTGCTGCAGTCACTTGGAGCAGCAAGAAACAGCCTACAGTTGCCTTGTCGAGCACAGAGGCTGAGTACAGGGGTGCAACAATGGCTGCATGTGAGGTAGCTTGGTTGCATAAGCTACTCCATGATATGCATCAGCCTACAGATGGGCCAGTTGTCATTTATTGTGACAACATGAGTAGTATACTCTTGGTAAATAACCCAGTCTATCATGCTAGAACAAAGCACATTGAGGTGCATTATCACTATATGCGGGCGAGGGTTTTACTAGGTCTTATTGATCTAGTTTATGTCAGCACAGAGGATCAGGTAGCTGACATATTCACGAAGGCATTGGGCGCAGAGAAGCTGCGCAAGTTCAGAGACCTGCTTGGTGTGCAGGAATTGGGATTGAGCTCGAGGGGGAGTGTTGAGATATCGAGCTCCACTCGTGATATGCCAGGGTGACCGTTGTGCATTTATGTCACCGACTTGCCAGTTGCAGATGCGGTTGGTACACTGCCCATGAATAATAGCTTGATGACAGCTATCCTTATCTACTCTAGTTCGTGGCTCAGTTAGTATGCCACCTTAGTTAGTTGAGTTTGGTTTGAGACCCATATATAGGGTTCTATTTCTATGTACTAGAGTTCTTTTTGGCTTACACAACTAAGAAGAGGGAAATTTTTTTCAGCCTCCACCTTTGTGTGTATTCCCCCATTGTGCAAGCAAGAAAGCTACAAGTGAGACTCCTTCCTTCTCTCCCACAATCTTGACAAAAGTCCATAGATACTTGTACTTGAAACCATTAGCAACCAATTTGGCCTTGTATGCTGGCTTGGGGTATCTAGTGGTACTTTTCAACTTGTACACTCACTCGCATATCAAAGCACGCTTTTCACTAGGCAAAGGATCCAAATCCCACATATGATTTTTCTATAGTGTGTCATACTCTGACTACATGGCCCTCTCCCAAGAGTGACTATCACCTCTGTGCATGGTCTCATCATGCATAGGTAAGAGGCTCACTAGCATCTATCACCATAGCATAATCCATAAAGGGCAAAAAACACGCAGGCTGTCATCTATCTCTAGTAGATAGAGGCTTGGGGCTTGTACATCTGGTGGAGCATCGAGAACCTAGGCCATTGGAGCATCAACTGCATTGTTGTAGGCTGTCCAACTGGATGTACAATAATAGGAGGCTCCTCCTGAAATATCACCCTACATACCTCAACGACATGATCAGGCTACTTATGCATTTTCTTCTCATGCAAAACAACATCATGACTATAGGTGACCTTTCAAGCCTACAGATTCCATAGGCGATAACCCATTTCATCTACATCGTCATAACCAAGAAAGATACATTTTACAAACTTAGGATCTAGCTTATTGTGCTTGTCCTTGGGTATGTGGCAAAAAGCCTCACAACCAAAGACACATAAATGAGCATATAATGGAGGTTTTTTAGATCCTATCTCCTCTGCAACCTAATAGTCAAGAGCAGTGTATGGATACCAATTAATCAAGTGTACATTAGTGGTAAGTGCCTCCACCCAAAAGTGTTGCGATAAGCTTGCCTAGCTAAGCATACTATCTCCTAAATCATCCTATTTATATACTCAACCATACCATTTTGGGATGGGGTGTATGGGACAATCAATTGATACTTAATATCCCTCTTGACACAAAATTTCCCAAAGGCTTTAGAGACATACTCAACCCCATTATCTGACCTTAAGCATTTCAATCTATACCTAGACTGAGCAAGCCAATACTAAAATGTGGCTAAGACTTTCAATTTCCACTTAATAGGGTATCCCCATACCACCTTATGTGTATAGTCATCAAAGAAGATAACGAAATACTTCACTCCATCTAATGACTTCCAAGGCATGGGACCATATACATCCAAATGAACAAGAGCAAAAGGCTCACCCATATGTATTATACCAAAATTTTTATGTGTATCACATGTGTGTCTACCATATAAACAATGATCACAAGACTCAAAACACTTATAGTCGAGGTGGAGTGGAAGATATTGCAAATGAGTAAGCATTTTTCTTCCTTTCAAAGGCATGTGCTTAAGGTGATGGTACGAAAGAGATACATGTGGAACTACATCCACTGCCAAAACATAGTCAACTAACCCATATACAAGCAAGAGATAGAGAGCATTAGACTTAGAACCACATGCAATAATAAGATTCCCACAGGTAATCTTCCATGAGGAATCAACAAAAGAGACAACATAACCTACATCATCCAAAGTGCAGCAGAGAATAAGGCTCTTTGTGAGAACCACAATACATGATGTACATCATGAAGAGTGAACATGCTCCCTAAACCAAAGTGAACATCACCAATACCAACTATATCCAATGCCAGGTCAATACCCAAATGAATAGATCCAATCATACTGTGATAAGAGTGAAACCACTCTCTATGAGGGGTCACATGAAAGGAAGACATTGAATCTGTCAACCAACACTGAGTATATCCTGACAAAGCATCAGCCAACTATGAAGCATCAAAAAAAGAAGTTGTTAGCATGAAATCATAATCAGAATAAGTCTGCATGACATTAAACTCTTCAATCTTGACATTGGACTTGCTAGGTATAGTGTTGCAATAATCATTCTTATTCTACACTTTACCCTTTCCCTTTTCCTTGCACTTGTCTTCACACTTTGTATGGCACTATGATTGGATATGACTTGCTTTTCTATAATAATGACAAGTCAATGAGGACTTATGACCATGAGACTTACTATAAGACTGTCCATGTGACTAAGAATGAGACTATTGAGAGTCTCTCCCACGGCAATCATTACCACTCCTACAATTATTGCCTCTAACTATTAAATCATGAGAGGTGCAGGAAGCATCAACATTCTTTATGTTAACCTCTTCGTTCAAGAGTGCATCCTCTATATCTTGCAACTTCAACCTATCAGTAGACATGTTTACACACATAGTAATATGAAATATATCCCATGACTTAGGTAGTGTAACTAAGAAGAATGAGGGAGATTACCCTTAAATTCAATCCCCTACAAAGACAAATGGTTGAGAATGAAATGAAAGTGAATTGACATGGAAGTTCCCTTCTTTATGCAAAGGTCCATGAGTTGTTTCAGCCAATACATCCGAGAAGCAAGGCTCTGCTTGTCATAGACATTGCGAATCTTATCCCATAAGTCCCATGCGGACTGGCCATCAAACACAACATTATAGAAAACCTACTCATAGAGGGATAAAATGATTGTGGACTTACATAACTCATCCATTTTAGCACAAACATCTGTATCAATATGTTTGGGCTTGATACCCTTATGTTTTAAAGGCTTAATCTACAGTTTCTACACTAAAACTTGGTAGATTTGAGCCTTCCAATAGCTATAGTTAATGCCATCCAACTTGTCAATATTAAAGATAGTGTTGCAATGACTTATAAATTAGCCCCAAAACCACTACCAAATCAAATTGAAAACAAGGGGTACTACCAAAGTAATGAGTTGTCCACAAATTGTAGGCAAGAAATCATCAAATGAAATTGACTACCCTTAAATAGAATGCGTAGGACTAAAGCGACCAATTTCTATAATAAATTGCAGCAATATGCAAACAATCAACTGCAAGTAACCAAGAAAAGAAAAGCCAGGAACAATCAACACTGAAGATTGTCACAATTGTAGTGTGTCAGTAGCCATACATGCAACATGCATAGATGTCATGCATAGGGTGGGTCTCAAGGTACATAAAGAGATATATTAGATGCATAACCCACTGAGCAAGGCTCCAAAAATAACCCAAAAGCATATAAATGCCAGTGACAATACTTTGATAGACATAAGTTCCAAGTACAAGACAAAAGATCAAATCAGTCCACAATAGGGTAAGTGCATCCAATGAGTATCAAGAGAGCATGCACATGGTAGAATGAGTCCCACTATCTCGCTGTAATAAGCTCAAGCTCAATTGCATAAATCAAAATCTCTATAGTACATCCAAGTGTCAAGTAGTGGCTCCCATTGGAACAATAGTCAAATGTGAGATGAGTAAGAAAAACTCAATACACTAAGTATATGATATCTGAGCATCCAAGACACATGTACCATACATTCGAAAGCATCAAACCCAAGTAGTTTGCAAGACTCTTACTATAGCATCCAAGTCATATCCAAAGACATGAATGATAACCATGCCAAGGCATTCGAGCTCCAATCTTAGCTTAATAGCATGTCATAAGCATGTCCATAGGCATACATAACAACCAAAGTGCCAATACATCCAATAGATAACCCCATTAGCATCAACGAGTAATAACCATAAGCATTTCACATAATGTAAAATTGAGCAAATGAGTGCTCAAATTAGTCCAATAGCATTCCAAGACATTGACATAGTATCCCCAAGTGATCTAGCATGAAATAGACATCTTAGGAAAGGATAAGTGACCTCTAGACAACGAGGAAAGTGATGTCCAAAACTGTATTACAACAAATTGCCATAAATTGTGAGCCAATGGCTAAAGCTAGGAGCTCCAAAACTGATATCCAAACTCACGCCAAATGTGCTGAGCACGATGCCAAGTGATTGGCCAAAAGCTAGAGATGAGCTGGGATGGATCAAATCTAATTAGAAAGGGAGGCTATCGAGCCAATGAAGATTGTGCTTGCTATCCCAGGCCGCCTACTAGTTGTGTTGATGCCAATGGGGCACAAGTGGAGCTCAATGAAGCTCTGGAACATGCCTAGACAAGATGGGAAGCAAATGAGCTATAATACATGCAACTTCAAGATGAGCCATGGCTGCCATGAAAACTATGAATTATAAGTATTCTCTACAAGCTGAAGCAATGCCGCGTTGGGCTCAAGCTCTTTAGGGAAGATAGATCTGATACTATTTGAAGGAAGTGAGCCTTGAAGAAATGGAAGCACGGACTAGAAGAAAGAGTTATGGTGGAAAGAGCAAGAGCAAGAGAGAGAGAGAGATACACACGAGATGTGGGAACTCCGACAATCACAATGTGTGACTAGCCTTCCATTATTCAAATGTCACTAAAAGAATAAAGAATGAAGTGGTAGTGATGGGAGCCCTTGGCACCTTGTAAGGTACATGTTTACAGGTAACTTATACACAGTGCGGGTATTGTCAATATAACTAATACATGAGCAGCTAGGCACAAGTACCTTTACCTCCAACATGTGGAAGGTTTTGAATCCATTTCCTTAGCTCTTGATTGCAATAAGCCCTCGAAATATCCTTAAGACTTGATTGATTCTTTTTGTTTGTCCATCGGTTTATGGGAATTTTGCTGTGTTGAAGCATAACTAAGTTCCAATGGCTTGAAAGAGACTAGTCTAAAATTTGGAGGTAAATAGAGTGCCATGATCACTAATGATTCTTTTTGGGAGCCCATGTAATTGAAATATCTCCTTGATAAAGATTTTGGTGATGTTAGAGCTTTATGGGTTGATTTTATTGGAATATTATGAGTGACCTTAATAATCATATCCACAATCACAAGGATATAATCATATCCTCCTTGAACATTAGGTAAGCCTATGATAAAATCCATACTAATATATTTCCATTTTATCATAGGAATATCAAGGGGATGTAATTCACCAAGAAGTTTGATCCTTTCAACCTTGATTGTTTGATAGCTCAGAAATTGGGTTATGTATCTAAGGACATATGCTTTCATTCCGAACCAATAGTATCTTTTCTTGACTACATTTAGACTTTTCACATATCGTGGGTGTCTAGCTATATTGGGCTATCATAAGCTTCCCACAAAATTTTTTTCTTCAACTCCCAGCTTTTGGGTATATAAGGCCTAATTTAATAATACATTAGCTCATTTTGTACAAGATAGTTCATGAAGTTGGCCTTCTCCTTTGGGGTCTTCTTTTCTAGATAGATAACCCATTTTACTTCTGGGTAATTTGGATCTTTAGGGGCTTCAATAGCCATTACCTCCAAAATGGGGTTACAAGGTATTGAGATAAGGATTGCAAGACTCTCTTACCTTGTAGGGGGTCCTCAATTATTAGACCATTCATGAAGGCCTTCCAATTGAGAGTATCAACTGCCACATTATCTTTTTTAGGGTGGTATGATCTTGAAGTCGATTGTCGCATATTGAGATTTGGTTGGTTAAATATCAATTTTAGGCTTTTGTGATTGGTGATGAGGATGAATTTGCAATCAAGTACGTAATAGTGCCACAATTTGAGAGCATGGATGAGAGTGAATCTTTGTTTACTTCTTGAGAAATTCAATCAAGGGAGTGGCAATATAGGCATAGTCCTTGATGAAAATACAATACCATCTTGTGAGCCTTAGGAATCCTCAGATTTCTCAAATAGTTTAGGGAGGTGGTCACTCCTAGACATCTCTCACTTTAGCTAGGTCAACCGAGAAATAAAGAATCTTAAGTACTCGACCCTCTTTCTAAAGAAGGCACCTTTGCTCTGCTTTGCATAAATATTATTTTTCCTCAAAGTTTTGAGGATGATTTGGAGGTGGTTAAGATGGTCTTCTTCTTCTTTTGAATAGGCCAGGATATCATCAAAGAATACAATGAAAAATTCATCAAGATATGGTCTAAAAATGTCTTGAACTAATATGTTGAAAGTAATTAATGCATTAATAAACCCAAATGACATTATACTAAATTCAAAATGGCCATATCTCATATTAAAAGAAGTCAGTGGAATATCCTTGTCTTTAATCTAAATTTGATAATAGCATGGGATGGAGTACCTATTTTTAATGGTCTTTGAAGTCTATCAAGTAGCTCATCAATCCATGGGATGGAGTACTTATTTTTAATGGTTGATTCAAACCATGCTAATTGATGCAAACTCTAAAAGTCCCATCATTTTTCTTTTGGAAAATCATAGAGGGACCCCAAGATGATGACTTGTTGAGTTAAATAAGCCCTTGCTTTAACGGTTGCTTGAGTTGTTCATTTAACTTGATGGCCTTTGGAACATATATTTTGTAGGGTCTCTTTGCCATTGGTTCAGGCCCCAAGGTTAATTTAATCTCATAATCTACATCACCACTAGGAGGTAGTTAATTAGATCTTCATGAAATATATCAACATATTCACTAAGCCATAATGGTTCTTCAAGGTCCTAATAGGTGGCCTTGCCTTATTTAATTTGATCAAATAAATGGATATCCCTTTTCATAGAACCTTAATTAGTTGACTTGCTTTTGCTAGTTGCAATATAGGTTTCCTTGGTTTTCCTTGAGCTTAGACTAAAGTTTCCTCAATGTTGTTAAAAGTAATTGTTCCTTGCTCACAATGAACACTTGGTTGATTAGGACTTAGCCAATCCATAGATAAGAGACAATCATATGTTTCTAAAAATAGAACCTTAAAGTTTATCTTTTTGTATTGATTTCCTAAGTGAAGTTCAATGTTTTTGACAATCTAATTTGAGTACACTTCTTTTTCGTTTGCTAGTTCACTACAAGTTTTCTAGCGGGTTAGGTAGTCATCTAGGGACCAACCCTAGTCACCATCATCCATGCTATCTTTGAGTATGCAGATTTAGGTGATTAGACATTCCCTAGGTCTACTTGATAATGAAGCATCCAAACTCATTCCACAAGGATTGACCTGTGGGTTTCTAAAGACACAACTATGGTCTCTAGTAGCAATCTAACATCGACCTTGAAATGAACATACTTCGTGAATCATCAAAGATCAAGGTAGGCAAGCACTATACTTAGTTCAATGAGAGTGAGAAATGAGGGGAGTTGAGCATCAATCCCTCTACCCATAAGGCTTAGTCTCACATGGGCCCCCTAAAATGGTGCTTAATTGGTTCTAGTACTAACTCTTAATGAAGACCATGCTTGTCAATCCTTTGCTAAGCTTTGTAAAAAGCCATCTAACTAATTAGGTCCACCCAACTATAGGATGGTTTTATGAAAAAATCGTGCACCCACTTTCCATAAATAACATGGTGTATTTTAGTGGTTTAAACAAGCATATTGCTACATTGTAATGATATATAAAATGAGCTTTATTAATTAATTTTTATAGAGTATTCATTACTACACCTTTATGGTACGAATACTAAACAATCCATTTGAAAAACATAACTATTTTTTATTTGTTCTCTTATATACAATCTACTTTAAGGACCAAACCAAACCAAAACTTGATTACCACCCTTGCCTTGTTCATCATCTCGAGCCTTCTAATGCTGAATCACATTGGGCTCTTTAGGTTTCCTTTCTTAATGTAGGACTAGAAGTGAGATTATAAACTTAAACAAAAGCCTCGTTGGTTCTCGCTCATTGTAAGGGTGAACCTTTCTATACAGAAGAACAAATGTATTTAAGCATTAATATGTTGCCTTAGGTAATGTATATATACTTCAGGTGAAGAGTAACCAAGGTAGGCATGGGGATGGCATTATACCTCATTCCCATTTGGCTCTTGGAGCCATGGACATAATTAATATAATTGTTTTTCATACTCAAGGCAACCACAATAAGTTTCTAATTTTTATAACAATCATTATTTTCAAAGAAAGAGACAACAAAATTTTCTAGTAAATCACAATCATCCAATATAAATTTTCTTAAGATTTCTCAATTTATCAGTATGAATCTAATTCAAACAAAGTTAAATTTTGTGCATTTGACCTACTTTCAGATTATGTGCACTTTTGTTTTTTAGTACGATAAAGCATATTTTTAGCATTGCATGCATATGAATACACTCTAAACAAAACAATAATAATTTAAGCTCATTTTTTACATACAGAACTACAAATTAATATAATTTTTGCATTTGTATTTTTTGCTAATTAAAACAAAAAAACCAACATTATCTATGAAAAACCTTTTTATGGAATTAGACTTCACTTTATAAATAAGGCATTATCATATTTTTAATTCACTATTCAATTATTTGAATAATCAAACTATTTAAATATTTAATATTTTTTTATTTTTGTTAAAATACCTATATGAATATTGAAATTTTCTTTATTTTGCGAGTAGTTATAGTAATTTGAATTAACTTTTTATCATAAACTTTTTTAAATAATCAATCTAATAATGTTTTATCTTATTTAACTAGTTTTATTTTTTTGAAGCTAGTTTATTTAAGTTTTTAATATTATCATATTTTTATTTAAACATTTGATATATTATTATCACTATATTTTTAAATTAAAAAGATACATAATGTAAAGAAAATAAGATGATGGCTACTTTGTTATTTAAAAATAGTTTCTATAAATCAAATAGAAACAACATGATTTAAGGATCAAATTGAAATAAAGTAATATACATCAGCCATATTTTTAGCATCATAGTTAGTCGAGCCTCTTACTACATTGATATACTTGTGAGAGGCCATTGTGAATGGGAAGAGTAGAGAAAGAAAGGACTTGGATAGGATGTTGATGGGTGAACTGCTACTTATTCTCTTTTATAGAATTTCCTCGTATTTTGTTTGATAATTCTCACTCACTTGCTCACACACACACCATCTCTCTCAAGAGTCATTAAATGTTGATATGAATTGATTTTTTGGTTGATTTTTGTTGTTTTTGAGGTCTAAATGGTTGATTTTTTATGGATGTTGAATGATGATTAGTTTTTTTGAAAGTGTTTGAGAGTGTTTTGGATGAGGTTGATTATGTTTTAGAAGCTCGTGAAGTTTTATAGTAGAGATATGAGGCTCTATGATGTTCTGATTGGTTTGTTGGGGTTCTGATAGCTTCAGTTTTGTTCTAATTTTCTTCTACATGAAGCATGGAGTAATGGTTGATAAATTTTGAGGTTGTTTGAAAGATCATTGAATGGTTTTTGATAGTTTGGAATGGTTTTAGTATGAGTTATGTGGTTCTGATGCTTTCTGTTGACCTTCTATAACCCTCTGTTGAGCTTCTGTAGAGCCTTTGTTTATGTTCTGTTCTATTTTGTATGCCTCTGTAAGTGTTCTGTGGAATGTATGTGAGACTTTAGGAAAGTCTTCTAGCCTTGGAAAGAGGTGAATGCAAGTTCAAAAGAGCTCAAGGAAGCGAAAGAAGTAGCTGCTGAAGACTCAAGAGAAGACTGGAGTGAATTGATGGTGATGAGCTGTGAAGAGTCATTGTAGTGGCTGTGCTTTCATATCAGACACATGTTGGCAGGTGGCACCTACGCAAAGGGATAAGTGCCTTAAATGGTTCTCCTTTGTGTGTACGTTGGCGGGATGAGTGCCTTAAATGGTTCTTCATCAATGTGGGGCACGTTCCTAAGAATTGTCTTAGGCGGAAGGTCAATGGGGATGCCTATCCTTTTCGGGCGTCGATGCAAGTGTGAACATGGGTGATACCATTTTATCCACACAAGTATTAACGTCTTCATGAATTAATTATTGTATGGAATTCCAAATTAATTGATTTATGTGGCTAGCTGCAATTATTCAGTTGGTTATTATTCTAACATGATTTTCTGAATTTTTGGTAGTTGATGTGTAGAGCAAGGAGAATTGGAAAGGCACGCCACGTGCAAGCATTTTAAAGATTATTTCCTTGAGAGTTTATTTGGCAATTATTGGATTATTGTATTAGACGCATCGCTTTTTCTTATAAAGCGTGCGCATAGCCTCTATGTAAATATTTATTAGCAAAATAGATTTTTAGAAGATATGTCCAATAAAATATTAATGGTTCTAGAGAGTTGTGGGATGCACAACTGCTAGCATCCATTAATTTAGATTACTCTATCTCTTTTCCAGTACACTCAAACTCTTTATGCAAAGAGTAATTGTAAAGGGCTTAAATTTTGGGCAAAGAAGATTTCATAATATTATTATAAATACGGCATGAAGGGAGCTGCCCACTTCATGTCAGGGGGAGATTGTACCCAATCTTGTGTCGCTTCATCTTACTTTACCCTCTCTTTTAGTCTATTTTTAATTTTTCATGAGTCATATGCAATTTTATGAGTAAAAGAGAGAAAGAGGGAGCTTCTTCCATTCGCTACACGCAAACCACGCATCTGTTGTCCGCAACAGTGGTATCAGAGCATAGCCTACCTCTTGGGCTTCCAATCGCCTATCCTCTAGCATGAAGGCAAGCCCTCTGCTGCAAACGGGCTCTACGGTCCGTCTCATCGCGAACCGACTACACAGCTAGATTCCCAAGCCTTCAGAACCCCCAACTCCTCTATCATAGTCAAGAAATTCTATTATTTTCCCAGACATTGAAGAAGACCCACTCCCACATCATGGTGCCATGTTTCGTGAAGAACTGGAGCTTGAAGGTGATTAGAAAGCTTCATTAAAGCTTAATTAAAAGCTTTGCTTAAGCTTAATCAAGAGCTTAAGCTCTATTTTGATTTTGGGGGGGGGGGGGGGGGGGGAAGGGGGGGGTGTTTGTCGCCAGGCAGCATCACGACGTCCTCTTGTCCTAAAATGTCAAGTTTTTTAAGGCTTAAAACCTTATTAAGTAAGTTATATTACCACTTATATAATCAACTTCATCTTCTCTTACTTCGTGTCATACATAGACTCTACAAATCTTCACAAGTCACAGCTGACTATCTCTTCCATAGAGGCAGTTCTTTCCAGCTTCATAAATTTCACAAAATTCCCTTTAAAAGTTCCCACCTTTCTTGCCTACTTCCATCCATAATTTCTTGTCCAAAGGCCGCTTAAAATTTTGGTCTTACATGCCGAAATCCTTCAACGACAAGCAATGTGTCTTTTCATTTGCAAGGCGTCCTAAATCTCCAGATTTCTCCATCAAGCAATCATGGCCAATTTCAACTCTACATCACCGCTTCCTAAGCCAACCCTGGAGCAGCGTATGGATTTAATATCCATGCAACTTGAAGAAGAGCGTCAACACTGCGTACAACTGGAGCAAGAACTGAAGTCCCTCAAGCGTCCTGCCACTGAAATTTCTACCAATGACGACAACCTAGTTCGTGCCATTCAAATTTAATTCTTTTGATAAGCAAGCGTACATTCAAATTTAATTCTTTTGATGGTCTTAAAGATGGTTGCAAAATTCTGTCATGGTTAAGTCAATTCGAAGCTTATTTTGACAATGAGAAATACTCAAAAAGTGATAAAATTAAATGTGCATCTCATTATTTTATTGAGAAAGCTGCATTATGGTGGGATGTCACGCGTAAAAGTGTTGATCGTCCTCTTACATGGAATGGATTTCGCAAGAAGGTTCTTGCAAATTTTCTCCCTGCACAATTTGAGCTCCGCATGCAACAACAATGGGACCTATTCATGCAACGGAAACGTGAGTCTATCTCTCAATACACAGAAAGATTTTGGAGCACTCTCTTGCATCTCCAAATGGTGGAGCCAGTGACTGAGTCTACCTTCAAGAGAAAGTATATGTCCGGCTTAATTCCATCTATCCAAGCCGAAGTCAACATGTTCAAACCCAATAATCTGGATGAAGCCATATCCCTAGCTTACGATGCTGAAAAGAAGAAGTCTAAAGACTGAAGTCAACATGTTCAAACCCAATAATCTGGACAAAGCCATATCCCTAGCTCACGATGCTGAAAAGAAGAAGTCTAAAGACCGAAGGCAATTTCCAGCATCCAACGGTAACAACTTTCGTTTTAATTCTTTTCGTAACTTCAATTCTCAATATGGAAAGAATCGTTTTAACCGACAGCCATGGATACAAAATGTTCTTAATAATCATGGTCAATCAGTTTCCAATTCTAAACCTCCCAATCTACCTTCAAATTTGCCTAAATTTGGTGAACCTAAAAATGTTAACCCAAGTGTCTCCAATGCCATTTCCAAAAATCTAATTTGTTATAATTGTAAGCATCCTGGTCATATTGCAAGTCGTTGTCCCATGGGCAACACTCGTGATTGGAAGAAACCCACGGCACATCTAAATTTTCTTGGAGCTGAAGAATCCAACGAAGACCTTGAAGCAATGCCCGACTTCGATGAGGCTACACTTATGGGTGAAAATTCTAACGAACCTGAAGACCTTGTTGGTAAAATTTATATGCATGCCTTATTAAAGATGCGATGTAAAATCAATAATAATGATATGACTGTTTTGCATGACAATGGTAGTACTCATCATTTTGTTTCAGAAAAAGTAGTTAGCAAATTACAACTTAAAACTGTTCCATCTGCCTCTATAAAGTTAAGGCTGCATTTCTAGGACAACGATATCATGGTACTAAAGAAGTTCATAATTTAGAAATTTGTATTGGATCTTATAAGGAAAAGTGAAAATTTTTAGTAGCACCTTTGCAATCTGCTAACGCAATTCTAGGAATGCCATGGCGTCACCAATTCAACCCCAATATAGATTACAACACACACTCAATGCACATTGAGCACAAATGCAAACAAATTTTACTCGAAAGGTTAACAAAATTCGAATTATTTCCAATTATTAGTCATACACAGGCGAAGCGAGCTTTGCGTAAACAATCTAAAGCTTTCTTAGTATGGATTAATGAAGTTGATGTTACAAAAATTGAACTAACTCCAAAGCAACAACATTTTATTGCTAAATTTTTTGATTATTTTTCTAATAATTTACCTTTACAACTTCCTCCATCATGACCCGAAGACCACCAAATTGATTTAGTTCCTAGTAGTCAACCACCTTGCAAAGCTCGTTATCGCCATAACCAATTAGAACAAAAAGAGATTCAGAAGCAAATTGAAGAACTTCTAAGTAGAAAATTAATTCGTCCAAGAAGTTCACCTTTTCGAGCTCCTGTATTATTAGTTAAAAAGAAAAATCAAACTTACCGCATGTGTATAGATTATAGAGCACTTAATAAAATAACGGTTAAAAATAGGTATCCAATACCTAGAGTAGACGACCTTCTAGATAAATTACAAGGAGCAACAATGTTTAGTAAAATTGATTTAAAATCAGGATATCACCAAGTTCATATGTCTACTCCTAACATTTTTAAGACAACTTTTCGTACGCAATTTGTACATTATGAATTCTTAGTAATGCCCTTTGGACTTACCAACGCACCAACTACATTTAGTAGAATGATGAATAGAATATTTTCGCATTTTCAGCATTGTGTAATAGTCTTTTTCGATGACATTCTTGTTTTCAGCAAAACTGAAAAAGAACACGAAGAACATTTATCTTTAGTGTTTGGTTTGTTAAAACAAAGCCATCTATATGCTAACCCTGACAAAAGTTCTTTCTTTCAATCTGAAATAGAATATTTAGGTCATATCGTGTCTTCCAAAGGCATACACGTAGATCCACGTAAAATTGAAGCAATTAAGTCTTGGCCAACACCTAAAAATGTACATGAAGTTCATTCATTTCTAGGACTAGCTAGCTTTTATCAAAAATTTGTTAGAAATTTTTCATTGCTTGCTTTGCCGTTAACTCTTTTGTTAAAGAAAGGTATTGTTTATCATTGGGGCGAAAGCCAACAACGATCGTTTGAAATACTTAAGGATGCACTCACACACTCACCAGTCTTGTAGTTACCTGATTTCAACCGACCATTCTTTCTTGTGGTTACCTAATTTCAACCGACCATTCTTTCTTGTGGTTACTGATGCAAGTGGTTTTGGCATCGGTGCAGTATTGATGCAATACAATCACCCTATAGCATACTCTAGTTGTAAATTGAAACCTTCTGAAGTTAAATATAGTACATATGACAAAGAATTATTAGTCGTAGTTCATGCATTGCACATATGGAAGCACTATTTAATGGGTTCGGAGTTTATGATTAAAACCGATCAGCAGAGTATTAAACATTTATTATCACAACCACAAATATCTGATAGACACATATAGTGGGTATCATTTATTCAATCCTTTCATCCACTCATTCAATATCAACCAAGTAAGGAAAATGTAGTAGCCGATGCACTTAGCCGTAGGACATCATTAAACAATATTTCTATTATTTCTACTTCTTCGTTAGACACAATGAAAAATACTTATCTTCAAGATCCTGATTTTCATGATGTTTGGGTAAGTTTATCTAACAATCAATGGATCCCTACTAATAACTTTTTTGTCTCCAATGGTTTTCTGTTTTATGATACTAATCCTTTTCGTCATTTCATTATGCAAGAAGTACACAGCCTCCTTATATGGGACATCGTGGTATTATCTCCACACTTAGAAATTTACATGAAGATTTTTTATGGCCAAATATGCAACGTGATGTCTCTAATTTTGTTTCTGAATGCATTGTATGTCAACATATAAAAAGACATCATGGTAAGTCATATGGTTTATTACTTCCATTACCTATCCCTAATTTACCTTGGGAGCAGATTTCTATGGACTTCATTACAAGTTTACCACAAACTTCTTCACAGAATAATATGATATGGACCATAGTTGATAGATTTAGTAAACAAGCTTACTTCATTGCTTGTAAAAAGACCTTAAGTGCTGCACAAGCCACTAACTTATTTCTCAAGCATATTTTTGTGCACCATAGATTGCCGAAAATTATTGTGTTCGATCGAGATCCTCGATTCTATAATAATTTTTGGATTACATTGTTTACTAACTTAGGAACTAAGATTGATTTTAGCTTTGCATTTCATCTAGAGACTAACGGTGAAACAAAGGCCACAAATAGCATAATTTTGGATTTAATCCATGCTTACACAATTTCTTCTCCAGCCACATGGGATTATCATTTGCACCTTCTAGAATTTACTTACAATAATACCACTCACACTGCTACACAAAAGGCACCTTTTGAAATTGTTTATGGTCACAAATTTTCAACTCCCACATTTTGTCTAACACAGAAAATACCTTCTGTTGATGATTGGATTCAAAATCATTCAAGTATTTATGAGCAAGTTAAACAAATGCTAGCAAAGGCCCAATAATCATATGTGAAACAAGCAAATAAAAAGAGGCAAGACATGATTTATAAAGAAGGAGATTATGTTTGGTTATGTGTCGAAAAACATAGACTCCATAGTGTAGAAAAGAACAGAAATGTAAAATTAGCTCCTCGTTTCTATGGACCTTTTAAAATTCTCCATTGTATTAATCCTAATGCTTATAAATTAGAGTTACCTCATCATTGGAAAATCCACAACACTTTTCACATTAGTCTTTTACGTCCCTTCAAAGGTTCTCTTCCTATTCACATTGTTTATGACTCACCACCTTTTATTGCAGATAACCATGAAATCCTAATCCCTAAAACAATTATTGATGTTGACTATATGACCACTAGAACTGGAAATACTTATCCTCGTTATCTTGTCAAATTCCACAATCACCCTATTGAGGAAGCTCAATGGATGCATGCTCGTGAATTGCGACCTTTTTTCAATTTATTGTCTCCACATCCAGCCAATAGCAATTGAGGACAATTGCTATCCCACCCCGGGGGTATGTTGCCAGTGGCACCTATGGAAAGGGATGAGCGCCTTAAATGGTTCTCCTTTGTATGTACATTGGTGGGATGAGCACCTTAAATGGTTCTCCGTCAATGTGGGACACGTTCCTAATAATTGTCTTAGGCGGAAGGTCAATGGGGACGCCTATTCTTTCCGGGCATCAATGCAAGTGTGAACGTGGGTGATACCATTTTATCCACACAAGTATTAACGTCTTCGTGAATTAACTATTATATGGAATTCCAAATTAATTTATATATGTGGCTAGTTGCAATTATTCAGTTTATTATTCTAACATGATTTTTTGAATTTTTGGCAAGCTGATATGTAGAGCAAGAAGAATTGGAAAGGTGTGCCACGCACAAGCATTTTAAAGATTATTTACTCAAGAATTTATTTGGCAATTATTGGATTATTGTATTAGACGCACCGCTATTTCTTATAAAGCGTGTGCATAGCCTCTATGTAAATATTTATTAGCAAAATAGATTTTTAGAAGATATTTCCAATAAAATATTAATGGTTCTATAGAGTTGTGGGATGCACAACTCCTAGCATCCATTAATTCAAATTACTCTATCTCTTTTCTAGTACACTCAAACTCCTTATGCAAAGAGTGATTGTCAAGGGCCTAAATCCTAAGAAGCCATCTAGAAAACTATAGGCTTCCTTTCTTGCCACTCTCTCTAGCATATGTTCAACGTATGGTAATAGGTAGTTGTCTCTCTTTGTAGTTGTATTGACCTTTGCATAGTTAACACACACTTGAATCTTCCCATTCCTTTTCATGACTATTACTATGGATGATACCTAGTCCATGTACTCTATCTCATAAATGAATTTTGCATTCAGTAGCTTATTAATCTCTTCCTTCATTGCATGTGCATACTTAGAATTCATTGCATATGGACATTGCTTAACTGGTAATGCATCGAGGGTCATGGTAATATTATGAGTCACAATACTCAGATCTATTCCTTTTAGCTCGTCTAAGGGCCATGCAAACATGTCGGAGAATTCCCTTAAGATATTTATGAGATCATTCTCCTCCTCCTTAGTTAGGTCATCTACTATGTACATAGGTCAAGGCTTGCCCCTTCCCTTACCAAGTTGACTTCTTTGATCCCTCGATGTGTTCACTTGCCTACCCTTTCTGCTTTGTTCCTACTAACACCACTATTCGATCACCCTTCTTGAACTTCGTGAAGTGCTTGGATGCGTCTTGGGGTTTCTTCTGTCGATTAGCTTCTAAAGACTTTGACCGTTTCCTTCTCTCCTCTTTTAGCCTCTTGCACCTTAGCTGGATTGGGAGGTCCCCCTTAGTGCATCTAGTCCGAGGTGGTTTTGATGCTATTAGAGCTTACCTATGACTCAGATTTGTATTGACAATCCTCGCTGGATGAGGCTATCTCCCCTAGTGGCTATAGCTCTGAGGCTAACTCCACTCCAAATAATGGTGTGGTGCTAGGCTGAACTAATCCTGCTTGCTCATAATCTACTACCTCTAGGCATTCTAGCCAAGTTCAATTACAATCTACCTTGACAACTTCTTTGTTTACTCTAAAAGTGCTAACCTTGGGGTTTTGAACTTTCTCTAATTTTCTCAATCACTCTTCCATATTAATCCCTTCCTTCACTGCATGTGCATGCTTAGAATTCATTGCATATGGTCATTGCTTAACTGATAATACATGGGGGGTCATGGGAATATTATGAGTCACAATACTTAGATATATTCCTTTCAGCTCGTCTAAGGACCATGCAAACATGTCGGAGAATTCCCTTAAGATATTTATGAGATCATTCTCCTCCTCCTTAGTTAGGTCATCTACTATGTACATAGGTCAAGGCTTGCCCCTTCCCTTACCAAGTTGACTTCTTTGATCCCTCGATGTGTTCACTTGCCTACCCTTTCTGCTTTGTTCCTACTAACACCACTATTCGATCACCCTTCTTGAACTTCGTGAAGTGCTTGGATACGTCTTGGGGTTTCTTCTGTTGATTAGCTTCTAAAGACTTTGACCGTTTCCTTCTCTCCTCTTTTAGCCTCTTGCACCTTAGCTGGATTGGGAGGTCCCCCTTGGTGCTTCTAGTCCCAGGTTGTTTTGATGCTATTAGAGCTTACCTATGACTCAGATTTGTATTGACAATCCTCGCTGGATGAGGCTATCTCCCCTAGTGGCTATAGCTCTGAGGCTAACTCCACTCCAAATAATGATGTGGTGTTAGGCTGAACTAATCCTGCTTGCTCATAATCTACTACCTCTAGGCATTCTGGCCAAGTTCAATTACAATCTACCTTGACAACTTCTTTGCTTACTCTAAAAGTGTTGACCTTGGAGTTTTGAACTTTCTCTACTTTTCTCAATCACTCTTCCATATTAATCTCTTCCTTCACTGCATGTGCATGCTTAGAATTCATTGCATATGGTCATTGCTTAACTGGTAATGCATGGGGGGTCATGGGAATATTATGAGTCACAATACTCAAATCTATTCCTTTCAGCTTGTCTAAGGACCATCCAAACATGTCGGAGAATTCCCTTAAGATATTTTTGAGATCATTCTCCTCCTCCTTAGTTAGGTCATCTACTATGTACATAGGTCAAGGCTTGCCCCTTCCCTTACCAAGTTGACTTCTTTGATCCCTCGATGTGTTCACTTGCCTACCCTTTCTGCTTTGTTTCTACTAACACCACTATTCGATCACCCTTCTTGAACTTCGTGAAGTGCTTGGATAGGTCTTGGGGTTTCTTTTGTCGATTAGCTTCTGAAGACTTTGACCGTTTCCTTCTCTCCTCTTTTAGCCTCTTGCACCTTAGCTGGATTGGGAGGTCCCCCTTGGTGCATCTAGTCCCAAGTGGTTTTGATGCTGTTAGAGCTTACCTATGACTCATTTTTGTATTGACAATCCTCATTGGATGAGGCTATCTCCCCTACTGGCTATAGCTCTGAGGCTAACTCCACTCCAAATAATGGTGTAGTGTTAGGCTGAACTAATCCTGCTTGCTCATAATCTACTACCTCTAGGCATTCTAGCCAAGTTCAATTACAATTTACCTTGACAACTTCTTTGTTTACTCTAAAAGTGCTGACCTTGGGGTTTTGAACTTTCTCTAATTTTCTTATTCACTCTTCCATATTAATCTCTTCCTTCACTACATGTGCATGCTTAGAATTCATTGCATATGGTCATTGCTTAACTGGTAATGCATGGGGGGTCATGGGAATATTATGAGTCACAATACTCAGATCTATTCCTTTAAGCTCATCTAAGGACCATGCAAACATGTCAGAGAATTCCCTTAAGATATTTATGAGATCATTCTCCTCCTCCTTAGTTAGGTCATCTACTATGTACATAGGTCAAGGCTTGCCCCTTCCCTTACCAAGTTGACTTCTTTGATCCCTCGATGTGTTCACTTGCCTACCCTTTCTACTTTGTTCCTATGAAGACCACTATTCGATCACCCTTCTTGAACTTCGTGAAGTGATTGCATAGGTCTTGGGGTTTCTTCTGTTGATTAGCTTCTGAAGACTTTGACCGTTTCCTTCTCTCCTCTTTTAGCCTCTTGCACCTTAGCTGGATTGGGAGGTCCCCCTTGGTGCATCTAGTCCGAGGTGGTTTTGATGCTATTAGAGCTTACCTATGACTCAGATTTGTATTGACAATCCTTGCTGGATGAGGCTATCTCCCCTAGTGGCTATAGCTCTAAGGCTAACTCCACTCCAAATAATGGTGTGGTGCGAGGCTGAACTAATCCTGCTTGCTCATTATCTACTACCTCTAGGCATTCTAGCCAAGTTCAATTACAATCTACCTTGACAACTTCTTTGTTTACTCTAAAAGTGCTGACCTTGGGGTTTTGAACTTTCTCTAATTTTCTCAATCACTCTTCCATATTAATCTCTTCCTTCATTGCATGTGCATGCTTAGAATTCATTGCATATGGTCATTGCTTAATTGGTAATGCATGGGGGGTCATGGGAATATTATGAGTCACAATACTCAAATCTATTCCTTTTAGCTCATCTAAGGACCATGCAAACACGTTGGAGAATTCCCTTAAGAGATTTATGAGATCATTGCCCTCCTCCTTAGTTAGGTCGTCTACTATATACATAGGTCAAGGCTTGCCCCTTCCCTTACCAAGTTGACTTCTTTGATCCCTTGATGTGTTCACTGGCCTACCCTTTCTGCTTGGTTCTTGCTAACAGCACTATTCAATCACCCTTCTTGAACTTCGTAAAGTGCTTGGATAGGTCTTGGGGTTTCTTCTGTCGGTTAGCTTCTGAAGATTTTTCATCGGAATCAGCATCAATGTCTTCTTGTACACAAGGATGTTGAATTTCTCGTATATCTTCAATACATGGATAGTTGTTCTTTAGATTAATTACAAGAGAAGAAGACAGAGGATATTGCAAGCAAATATAAAGAGGTTGAAGAGAACGGAAAAATGTTTGAGGAAGATGTTGAGAACCAACTAGTGCAAGGATTTGATGTTGCTTTGTTTAAAAGTGAGAACATTACAAAAGTGAAAGAAAAGGAGATAGAGTTAAGTGCAAAGATTGAAACAAGCCCTCTTGAATGCGTCCCAACATTATCCAATTACCTCATCAACAAAAAGAGATATGTATTGATAAATGATATTCAACACCTTTTTTATCTCAGAGAAGATTGTTGCTTAGTAATTCTTGTAGCAAGGGCCAAAATGGTAAGAATTTTATAGGTTATGAACAAGAATTGCTAACAATTCTTGATATTGAGAGAGAGAATTTTTAAGACAGCTCTATAGCCTTGCATTCATGTATTAATCAAATCGTGGAATATGAAAAGGAGGGGCTACCTACAGAGACAAATTTAGTAGAGACTTGGTATTGATGACATTGAGTATAAAGAGAAACTGAAATCTCCATCAAAGGAGAAACTAAAAAGTTCAATAAATCTTTATGATTATAGTCTTCTTGAAAAATATGAAAACCCTAAGGTAGATAATTCTAAGATATCCATTGTGGTTTATATTACAGTATGTTATGTCTTATAGACAAATATTATTAGATATTTATATACTCACATCTTACACTATTGTGGTTTATTGTGCAGATACAAATTGATGTAGACAACTTTCTTGGAAGAGCTAAGGGCTCAAGGCCATTGAAGTTTGGCAAAAGTCAAAGGCCTTTGTCATTATATTGGAATCTTAAATAATTAAACAATTGCAATTTCTCATAACAAGTTCTCAAGCTCTCCAAGCTTTCCAATTATGTCTTTGAAAGCTATCTCCAGGGTGATTGATCCTAAGTTTTCAATAAAGGATCAAATAAGAAAATTTTGGTGGAAAAGGAAGAAGTTGTAAGAGTTTTTTGCTTTATACCTAGATATAGTGGATCTAGGACAGGATAGTTTGGAGTTATTGGCTCTTATTTGCTCTCCCATGTAGAAGATACCAAGAATTTGAAGCTCCTTCCAAGCTATAAGAAACAAGAATTCTTAAAATGTAGAGGTCTCATCGAGTAGGATGAAACAAAAGATTCATCTAGAGGACGTAGTAAATTGCTTGAAACTAGAGACTCTTCTACAAACAAAGCCAAACTAAAATATGCCAAGGGTTTCTTGAAACCCATCTATTTGTCTAGTTTGTAATCATTTTGAAAATCTTTGCTTTGCACAAGAGTTTGAATATCCATCTTTTCTTCTTTGGGTGATAATTTGTATAGTCCTTGCCAAAGATGATGTATTACATGATGTGGTTGTGTCTTTGAGCTTGATTTGTGCTAAATTTGTTTGTAGAACCATGGGAAGACCTCAAACAAAGTGTTTACTTTATATCTTCCACCTCCATCTCTTGTGTGTCTAAAGGATTTTGTTATTGCTTGAGAATATGATTTTTCCACACCTTGGGTTGACCAGATAGATAGAGATCCATATTTATTGATAAAATATGGAGGATGGTTGTATAAAATACAATGCATAGTTAACAAATAAAGAAAGTCAATAAAAAAAACCTTATATGAGTCAGACAATAAAGAGACATACATATGCAAACTTCTTATCATATAGTGAGTAAAGTGTTGATTACCCCAAGCTTCAGTTATTGCCTTTTTTTTTTAATTCGATTGATTTTTGAAGTCTTTGAGATCATCATTATTCAATTCAATTTTATCATAATAAAAGAATACTTTATCTAGTATTTCCCAAACATTGGCTTTTCTATTCTAAGCTTGTGCATTATGTAGGACTTTCACTGATTGTATCTAATAGTTAAGCTAACATTCCTAGATTTTATCTTATCAAGTCTCCCATGAAAGCCTAGGAATGTTCTAGCCTTCACCCCACCAATAGATGGCTTTTTGGGCACAAAATTGCCATACTTAGACTTTTGAAGATCGAGTTTAATAACAACATTACCACCATGCAAACCAATTATAGATAAGACTTTTTCAATCTTTGTTATAGCATCTCTCCTAGTTGATAATGGCTTCAAATTCCATGCAAACCCTATATAAAGATGAACAAGCTTTTCAATTATCATATAAAGTGCATGATATGGGCATTCACTAAAGGAATATCTAGGACTAGCTTAAATTGTGGATCCTTGTTGTGCCTAGAGGAAACTCTATTACAATTGCTTAAGCTTAACTTTATGGCTGGGGACATCCAATATAGGCAAGGAGATCTAGAATTGACTCCCTTTGACACATTGTACATGCATTTGAGTGTCTTTAAGTCACCAATGATGTGCCACTCAATCTTATAGTTTCCAAATCCTTCAACAAATAGCTCTTCTCCCACCTATTATCTTGCAATAACAAGTAGGTATTGGTATTCGAAATATATCAAAATCCTATCTATCTACTTCGAATGCTCCTAGCCACTAGATGTTGTGCTCAAATTGAACACTAAAGGACACATGGTACTTTTCAGCTTGTACAACCATTTGCATGGCAAAGCCTTCTTGCCCTGAGGCAATGCAACCAAATCCCAGGTCATATTCTTATGCAAGGACCATCTCAAACTACATAGCCCTACACATAGCCTCATCATATGTGAGAGAATATCCTGAATTTTAACCAAGACATAATGCATGGAGAGCTCAAATCTATCAAGTGGACATCTAGCTCTAGTAGATCGTCTCAGTGTAGGCTTTGTTGCATGTCTAGCATCCTATCCTACATCCTGGCCATGTGTACTAACTGCTATTGCAAGCTGTCCCACTGCCTATGCAGGAGCACGTGGCTCCTCCTGGAATATAACCTTGTGTATCTCTACCACCTTCTTAGGCTACCTATGCATCTTGTCTTCATGGAAAACTATGTCATGGCTGCGGATGACTTTCCGCGCTTGTGGATCCCAGAGGCGATAACCCATCTTGCGTGCATCTCCATAGCCAAGGAAAATGCATTTGAAACTCTTACAATCCAACTTAGTCTATGTGTCCTTGGGCACATGGTAGAATGCCTCACATCCAAAGACACGTAGATGCGCATAAGACGGAGGTTTCCCAATCCATAACTCCTCTACAACCTAGAAATCCAAACCGCTGGAAGGTGATCTATTGATGACATACACAGCTTACTAACTGCCTCATCCCAAAATCTCTGTGGTAGGCCTGCATGGCTAAGCATACTACGTACACGCTTCTGGATGGTTCTATTCATCCCCTCAACCAAAGCATTCTGGGGTAGGGTATAGGGGGCAATCATCTGATGCTTAATGCCCCTCTCGTCACATAGCTGCTCAAAGGTGCATGACACATATTCTCCCACATTTTCAGTCCTAAGGCATTTTAGCCTATGCCCAGTCCGATTCTCAACCAATGCAAGCCATCTCTGAAACACAGCCAAGACATCTTACTTAAGCTTAATGGGGTAATCCTAGACTTTATGCAAAAAATTGTCAATGCACATCACAAAATACTTTGCACCACCCATAGACTGACAGGGCATGGGCCCACAGACATCCGAATGTACCAATGCCAAGGGCTCACTCATGCATATCCTACGAGTCTTTTTATGTGTATTCCTAGTCTGTCTGCCATAAAGAAAAATGCTCATATGAATCAAAATATACATAGTCAAGGGGTGGTAAGTACTGCAAACCAGAAAGCATTTTCATTCCCTTCAAAGACATATGGCCCAAACGGGCATGCCCAAGAGATATATGTGGGATGGAACCCATTGACAAAGCATGATCAACAGAGGATCCAACAACTACAAGAGGATAGAGGCTTCCAGCCTTGGCACCTCTAGCAAGAACAAGTCTGCCACGGGTGATCTTCCAAACAGAAAAGTACTACCAATAGAGAATTGTAGCTATACATCCCCAATGCCAACAATAGCAAGTGACATATCATCACCGAGCGAACTGAACCAAAGACAGTGTGGTAGGAGTGAAACCACTGACGGCATGGTCTAACATGAAATGAAGTACCAAAATCCAAAAGCCAACACTGCACATACATAGAGTGAACCTCAGTCAACGGCGTAGCATCACAAGAACTAACTGCAAGTATGTACTTCCCATTGGAGTCATCAGTCTACATGGCATTTATCTCCTCGATTTTCACTCTGGATTTCGCAAGTATAATGCTGCGATCAGAGGACTTTTCCTGTACTTTGTCTTTTTCCTTCTCTTTATGCTTCTCATTGTGCAATTCATGACACTGTGGGCATATGTGACCCTTCTTATTGCAATGATGACATGTCACATTAGCATTTCTTCCACGAGACTTGTTGCGTGACTTACTACATGACTTAGACCTAGACTTCTACAAGTCTCTGCCACGGCCATTCCCATGGTCATTCTTTCCATTACCATCTCTGCCTCTAACAGTCAAAGCATGCGACACACGAGAGGCATCCAAGTTCTTATAGTTTATCTCTTCCTGCAAAAGAGCACTCTCTACATTAGGCAAGTTCAAAATAGTAGCAAGAGCACAAAAGGTAGTGTGGAATACATTCCATGACTCACTCTCAGAGTCCCAAGAAAAAACAATGGAGTAACCTCATCATTAAAGGTAATGCCCTGCAAAGTCAAGTTCCTGAGAATAGCATGGAACTGGCTCAAATGAGCAGACATTGTCATATTCTCCTTTGTGCGCAGGTCCATAAGCTGCTTCAGTCAATACATCTGACTTGCTGGACTTTTCTTGTCATAGAGGTTCTTAATTTTATCCAAAGCTACCAACCACTCTATGGTTCCTCAACCATATTGTAATATACTTGTTCAGTGAGAGATAAGATGAGGGTGGACTTGCATAACTCATCAAGCTCATCCCATTCATCATCAATCATAGTTTCAAGCTGCTCGCCATGCATCCTTAGTGGCTTGATTTGAGATTTCTGCACCAATACCTGCCAAACTTGGCTCTTCTAATAGGTATAATTCATACCATCAAGATTAGTGATATTGAAGATAGCATTGTCAATAGAAGAAGATACCATACTGTAATCCAAATTAGTTTAAAATTGCTTACTGTTTTTTGTTGTAAACAGCCAAAATACCACCAAAACCAAGGCAAAATGACCACAAACTAATAGCTAATGATGCTGCCCACCAAGTACCATCAAAAGTACATAAAATCAGGATGATTCAATATGAAAATTCCACATCAGTCCATACATAACTGCTTGCTGTAATAAATTATATCCAAGTACAATGAGAGCAAACTGTAGGTAAAATGAATGCACCAAGTCAACCACTAACTATCAAAGCATAATCAGCATCAAGCAAGCATAAATCAGTATGTGGCAGTCATACGGACATCGAGCAAACACCCAAGCATGTCAAATGAATCCATCAGTAAGCTAGCACATCCCCTATGTAATAGGGAAAAGTGTACATAGCAGTGGCAAGCCCTAACACAAAGAGGTGTATGCTCATGGATTACAAAGCCCAAATCAGCCCAAGTACATGTGTGAGGACCATCGCATATCAACCATGCAACCTCCAAGTGAAGATCCCAGTCTCAAGTATCCGAATGCTCAAGTAGCATAAACCACCTACTCAATGTCTGTCAAGTGTATCAAGATGCTCCCACTAGCACAAAATTTGTAAATATCAAGCAAAGAAGCTCAATAAGGGCATATGATAGCACCAGTGCTAGAAGATCCAAGATCAAGCATCAATAAGACCTCGTGAGCATATAGGCCATGTAGCATTCGTACATAGTATCCATAGACCAATGTCAATTCCAACCAAGCATAAATATAAAGTGTTGATGTAACATTGTTTGTGGCTACCTGTGGACTGAAAAACAATCTTGGACTGAGGTAAATCATTCCACAAATCAATGCCAATGATAACCACCAATGTCGAGTGTTGGGAGTAAAGGCGCCTCCGCCGTGCCGCCCCATGTATTACTACACTGACAGTACCCGCCACTACACACTGCAGGTGGCGGGCGCCCGTCATGTCACTTTATTCTTTATTCTTTTAGTGACAGTTTGAATAAAGGAAGGCCCGGTCACACATTGTGACTGTTGGAGTTCCCATTTCTTGTCTCTCTCTTTCTTGCTCTTGCTCTCCCGCCATAGCTCGCGTGCAAGCTTCGATCCTTCTCACCTTTCAACTGGTATCAGAGCTTGGCATTCTCTTGCTCCTCGGTGCTTCCCGACCTTCGCATCGACTCGCTTCACGTATTGGGTCTCCATCCCGGCAGCCATAGCCGACCTCTCGAGCTCCCAACTCTCCCCGGCTTCCCGAGCTCCATCCCGGCCTTCTTGAGCTTCATCAGGGCCTTGCCCTTGAGGTATTGCTTCAGCATTTGCAGGCATTTGAGTGTATTCTCAGTTTGAAACAGGGCAGGAACAAAGGGCAGCCACTCTTCTTGAGCTCCATAGCTCATATCTTCCCTCCCCTTTGCATTGGGCCTTCATGGCTTGGTATGTGCCTACCTTGGGCCATCATTGAGCCCCCCCCCAACCATCCTAACTCCACGTGATTGGCAGCAGCACTCCAGGCCTCAACACGCTGAATATGGCACCCATTTTCAGACTTTGACCTCCACGTTTTACAACTGAATGCTTTGTTGCTCATGGAGCACTCATCATTGGCCTATTTGGAGGGCATTTGAGCCATTTTTGGATGTCATTTTGATGCTTTGGCTTGACATTGAGGTTGGGAGCTGATCATTCTCAGTTTTGAAACTATCATTCACTGCATAACAGTGCTGGAAACAGGGCAGCATCCCTGACACTAACATTTGTTGCTTATGCCTCATTCCATTGGAGCTATTTGATGCCCGTATGCGGTCTACTTCCTACCCGGATGTGTTGGGGATGTATGCATTTGGTTTGACCATGATTTTGGCTTGAATTCGGGGCTGAAATCTACTATTTAGAACAGTAAATACATGCTGGAATAATAGTGGGCTGAAGGTACTTTACATGCTTTGGCACTTACCTACCGATACCGGATGTATGCTTTGAGCTTTGGCATGATGTCTCTGACATTTGGGGACGACTTGGAGTGATTTTGGCTTGAATACGGAGCTGAAATCTACTGTTTAGAATAGTAAATACATGCTGGAATAATAGTGGGCTGAAGGTACTTTACATGCTTTGGCACTTACCTACCGATACCGGATGTATGCTTTGAGCTTTGGCATGATGTCTCTGACATTTGGGGACGACTTGGAGCATATGTATGAGATTATGGGATGCTTTTGAGCTTCGCATTAGCTCCGTCTTCACTGGCATTTGGACCGACTTGGCATGCTCGTGGACCGCCTATGCCTCATGTCTCTGCTTGACAATTAGGCTTTTGCATTACATGCTTTGGTTCGTGACATATGCTATTTGGTTCGTGTATGCCATACCGACATTTGGAGCTTGGATTTGGATGTATTTGAGCATTCCCGGCTTACTTGATCACTGATCTTGGTTGCTATTTGGATGTCATTGAGTTGACCGAGAGCTTATTTGGGCTTATGTATTGCTTCATGGTTAATACGACTGGTGCTTCATGTATGTCATGCTCTCTTGGATGCGCTTGATGCATTGACAGGGTCACTTATCACTAGTGCTTTCTCTTGGGTTGTTTGAGCTTCTGAGCTCGCTTTGTAAGCCTTTTGTGCCAGTGGGAGCATTTTACATGCTTGCTTGACCTTTGACAGTTGCATGCTATTGGAGCACTTACATGTATTTGGAGCAGTTTATGTCTTGAGCAGCTACATACACATTGAGACTTTGGGATCATACTCCGATCTTTATGGATATGCATTGATGTACTCTTGGTTCACAGGATGCTTATGAGCTGAGTCTCATATTTGGATCTTTCTCTTTGAGCAGACACCTATTTGTGTCAGGTTTTGGCAGTTACAGGAACACTTTGCCTAGAGTGTCTGGGGGTGTGCCTTTCACTGGCAGATGTTATTTTGACATGCTTTGGTGTTGAGCTCATGTTCTTTTCACTGTCATTGGCCTTGCTTATGTCCGTTTCATGCCGGCTTTGGACCTAGCATTGTTTGCTTGACATTGGTTCCTATTTTGGGACAGTTTGCTCTCTAGACTGCATACCTGCAATTTATTACAGCAAGTAGTTATTGGTGGACTGAGGTGTACTTTTCATGCTGAAATATCCTGATTTGGTGTACTGCACCTAGTACTAAGTGGGCAGCAACTTTTGGCACACTTTGCTCGCCCTTTGGACCCCGTTTTGGTCATTTTTGGGCAGTTTCTGCAGTAAAACAGCAAGCAGTTTTGGACTGTTTGGGCATTTCCAACCTGCATAATGGTGTCATCTTCGCATGATAGTGCCATCTTTAACATTACAAGGTTGTATGGTACCAACTACTCTTATTGGAAGAGTCAAATTTGGTAGGTCTTGGTGCAGAAATCTCAGATTAAGCCACTTCGGTTGAGTGGGGAGCAGCCTGAAACTATGGACAATGACGATTGGCTTGAACTTGATGAGCTATGCAAGTCCACGATGGTATTGTCTCTCACTGAACAGGTACATTATAATGTATTTGAGGAAGCACAGAGTGCATGGGATCTATGGAATAAGATCAAGAATCTTTATGATAAGAAAAGTCCGGCGAGTCAGATGTACTGGTTGAAGCAGCTTATGGATCTGCGCATGAAGGATAATGCGACTATGTCTGCTCACTTGAGCCAGTTCCATGCTATACTGAAGAACCTAACTTCGCAGGATATCACCTTTGGAGAGGAAGTAACTCCTCTTTTCTTGCTTGGGACTCTGAATGAGTCATGGGATGTATTCCGCACTGCTCTTTGTGCCTCCAGTGCTACTCTAAAATTGGCAGATGTTGAGAGTGCTCTTCTTCAGGAAGAGGTGAATCGCAAAAACTTGGATGCCTCTCGTGGTAGTCATGCTTTGATAGTTAGAGGCAGGAATGACAGGAATGATCGTGGTAATAACCGTGGCCGTGACTCGCAGAAGGGTCGGTCTAAATCTCGTGGCAAGTCGCGTAGTAAGTCGCGTGGGCGCAATGCAAATGTCACTTGTCATCATTGTGGGAAAAAGGGCCATATTAGACCACAGTGTCATGAGTTGCGCAATGAGAAGCGCAAGGATAAGGGGAAAGATAAAGTGCAGGAGAAGTCCTCTAATCGCAGCATAGTACTTGCGAAGTCCAGCGTCAAGATTGAGGAAATTAATGTCACGCAGACTGAGGAGTCCGATGGTGGTGATGAGTTTATACTTGCAGCTAGTTCTTCCGATGCTTCACACTTGACTGAGACATCTAGTATGTATGCACAGTGTTGGTTATTGGTTTCCGGAGCATCCTTCCATGTGACGCCTTACCGTGAGTGGTTCCACTCTTACCGCACTATATCTGGTTGAGTCAGACTTGGAGACGACAGGTCTCTTGACATTGTGGGCATGGGTGATATTCAGTTGCAATTTTCCACTGGCAGTTCATTTTTGCTTAGGGATGTACGTCATGTACCTACGCTTACGCGCAGTCTTATGTCTGCAGGACAGCTGGATGATGAAGGATTTCATGTATGTTTTGGGGATTCTGCCTGGAAGATTACTCGTGGCAGACTTGTGCTTGCTAGAGGCGCCAAGGCTGGCAGCCTGTATCCTCTTGTTGTATCTGGGTCCTCAGTTGACCATGTTTTGGCAGTGGGTTCTATCCCACATGTATCACTTTGGCATGCTCGTTTAGGGCACATGTCTTTGAAGGGAATGAAAATGTTATCTGGTTTGCAGTATCTTCCGCCTTTGGATTATGCATGTTTTGACTCGTGTGATCATTGTCTTTATGGTAAGCATAATAGGTCTACGCATAAGAAATCGGGTAGGCCACGTATGAGTGAACCCTTGGCATTGGTGCATTCGGATGTTTGTGGGCCTATGCCTTGCATGACTATGGGTGGCGCGAAGTACTTTGTTACCTTCATTGATGATTTTTCTAGGAAAGTGTGGGCTTATCCCATAAAGCAAAAGTCCGATGTCTTGGCAGTCTTTCAGTGTTGGCTTGCTCTTGTTGAGAACCAGGCTGGGTATAGGCTGAAATGCCTTAGGACTGACAATGGGGGAGAATATGTCTCGCACGCTTTTGAGCAGTTTTGTGATGATAGGGGTATTAAGCGTCAGTTGACCGCCCCTTACACCCCACCCCAAAATGGTTTGGCTGAGCGCATGAATAGGACTATTCAGGAGCGTGTGCGCTCTATGCTTAGCCATGCAGGCCTACCCCAGAGTTTTTGGGCTGAGGCAGTTAGTACGGCAGTGCATGTCATAAACCGAGATCGCCTTCCAGTGGATTGGATTTCCAGGTTGTAGAGGAAGTTTGGGCTGGTAAGCCACCCTCTTATGCGCATCTCTGTGTCTTTGTATGTGAGGCATTATGCCATGTGCCCAAGGACAAGAGGAGTAAATTGGATCCAAAGAGCATTAAATGCATATTCCTTGGCTATGGTGAGTCAGGAGAGATGGGCTATCGCCTATGGGATCCGCAGGCGCGGAAAATAGTATGCAGCCATGATGTCGTCTTCCATGAAGACAAGATGCACAGGCATCCTAAGAAGGTGGTTGAGATCCGCAAAGTGATCTTTTAGGAGGAGCCTAGAGCTCCAGCACAGTCAGTAGTACAGCCTGCAGCAGTTCCTCCATAGGGCCAGGGTGTTGGACAGGCAGTTAGACAGGCAGCAGAGCCTGCGGTGAGACAGTCTGCTAGAGACAGACGTCCACCTGACAAATTTCAGCCCTCTATGCATTATGTTTTGGTTACAGATGCAGGAGAGCCTTTCACTTATGATGAGGCTATGCGCAGGGGTGACAGTCACTCTTGGGAGAGGGCTATGCAGTCTAAGATAGACTCCCTGCATAAGAATGAGACTTGGGATTTGGTTGCCTTGCCTAAGGGCAAGAAGGCTTTACCATGCAAGTGGGTGTACAAGCTGAAAAGTACCCCTGGACACCCCAAGCCGGCATACAAAGCTAGATTGGTAGCAAAGGGTTTTAAGCAGGAACATGGTGTGGACTTTGATGAGGTCTTCTCTCCTGTGGTTAAGATGACCACCCTGTGCTTAGTCTTGGCTTTGCACAGCTTGACTTAGATCTATATCAGATGGATGTCAAGACGGATTTTCTACATGGGCAGCAGAGGGCCGAGATGGCCAAGATCCCTTATGCTTCAGCCGTGGGCAGTTTGATGTATGCCATGATAGCCACTCGTCCAGATATTGCGCATGCAGTTGGTGTTGTGGCACGCTATATGGTTACACCTGGTAGCAGACATTGGGATGCCGTGAAGGGTATCATGAGGTACCTGAAGGGCACATCAGATATGTGTATTTGCTATGGCAGCCAGGATACAGGGGTCGTGGGGTACACTGACTCTGATTATGCAGGACATGTAGATAGTAGGAAGTCCACTTCTGGCTATGTATTCACCTATGCTGGAGGGGCTGTCTCTTGGATGTCCAGGATTCAGAAGTGTACGGCTTTGTCTACCATTGAGGCCAAGTATGTTGCAGCCCACTGAGGCTTGCAAGGAGGCCATATGGCTAGGCCGTCTAGTTGCTGACCTTGGGATTGATGCTATACCTACACTGCATTCGGATTCTATGAGTGCCATTCAGTTGGCTAAGAATCCGGTCTTCCATGCAAAGACAAAACACATTGAGGTGAGGTATCACTTCATACGTGGTGTTGTGGAGGACAAGTCTGTTGACCTTGTCAAGATCTCCACTGACGAGAATCCTGCAGATCTGCTCACGAAAAGCCTCACTACTGAGCGCTTTGCCTTCCTCAAGAGATTGATGGGTATTGGATGAGATGTTGACTTTCCTCATCCCTTGTACCTATGTACATTTGTACTGTCTTTTCTTTTTTCTTTTCTCTCTCACTAGGGCAGATTCGCCTTTAAGTGGGAGGTTGTTGGGGGTAAAGGCGCCTCCATCTGCCGCCCCGTGTATTACTACACTGATAGTACCCGCCACTGCACACTGCAGGTGGCGGGCGCCCGTCACGTCACTTTATTCTTTATTCTTTTAGTGACAGTTTGAATAAAGGAAGGCCCGGTCACACATTGTGACTGTTGGAGTTCCCATTTCTTGTCTCTCTCTTTCTTGCTCTTGCTCTCCCGCCATAGCTCGCGTGCAAGCTTCGATCCTTCTCACCTTTCATCGAGCATCAAGGGGGTATTCCCAAGTGCCAAATGAAGTGTTTTCAAGCTACCAATGAGTGCTAAGGGAGAGTTGAAGTAAAAAATGAAATTTTTGCAAGTCTTCAAGCTAGCCCAAATTGATCTGGGCCTTGTGGAAGGGTTGGGCAAGGTCAAGGCAAGGTTGGGGGAGTAGTCAAGGATCCCTAGGAGCTCCCTCTTGAAGGGCAAAGTCACTAGTAGAGAGTAGCCATCACAAGAAGCAAGAGGAATGGTTGCCCTACTTCACAAAACCTGTGGACTGAAGTAAAATAACAAAAGAGAGCTCCAGTACCTCTGAAGGAATGCCCTAAGGGTGCCCAAATGTGCTTGAGAATCTCGAGAGTGATGAGAGCTCGTGAGAGTCGGCTATGGCTGCCGAGAAGGAGACCCAATGAGTGTAGGTAATCGATAGGAGGCTAAAGGAGTCAGGAAGCAAGTCAAAATGCCTAAGCAACCATGCTTTGATACCAGTTTAAAGGTGAGAAAGATCGAAGCTTTCTTGAAAGAGCTATGGTGGGAGAGCAAGAGCAAGAAAGAGAGAGAGAGAGAGAGAGACCAAATGGGAACTCCAACAGTCACATTGTGTGACCAAGCCTTCCTTTATTCAAACTATCACTAAAAGAATAAAGAATAAAGTGATGGTGATGGGCACCCACCACCTGTAATCTGCTGTGGTAGGTACTATCATTGTAGTAATACACGAGAGCGGCTAGGTAGAGGCGCCTTTACCCCCAACACTTTTTAGGCTTTTGGAAAATAATTGGCTATTGTGATACAACTTTCTATAGCTTCAAAAGACCATGGGATCTATCTATCACACAAAGCCCACATCAAGATAGTGACATGCTTCCACCATTGAGGGATGCACTTCTTGCAGAAATTAGCTTTAGCAATGAAGATCTCCAAATGCTTCAATAGTAGCATGGATTCTCCTATCTTCCATTGCTTTTCTTTCTTTTCAATAGTGCCACTTCTTCCATTTTCAACCTCTATTAGTGCTTATTAATGGTAGTTTTCTCCATCTGATGTACACCAAGAATATGGAGCCCCAAGAGAGACACCAAGGAAACTGGGATCTTATAGCAAGAAAATCTATCTTGTATGCATCAACAAGCATGTTCTTCATAGTTTAATCAAACACAAGAAGAATAAACAACACCAATCTTCACACAATATCATATAGCAATTCTCCCACAAATTTATCACAATAGAACTAAAACACATTCTTTATATTCTTCATAGCAAACATCAAAGAACAAAGATGAGTTTGAATGGAAATCATCACATAGTATTCGTCTTCATAATCTCCATAGTCTCTTACATATAGATACAATGTTTCTCATAGAAAATTGACTATCTCTCATACTTTATCTCTCTCACATATGCTCTCTCTCAATAATACATTGGAATAATGAAGAATAACACTCCATAATCCCTCTTTGGTCATGGATATCCCTCCCAAGAGGTATGTCTGATATGAAGAGTCACCAAAGCCACTAGAGTGTCCCTTCATATCTGAACAATGTCATTGCTACTTCAGTCTTTACTTGAGTCTTTAGCAGCTATTTCTTCTACTTCTTTGAGCTATTTTGAACTTGTACTCATCTCTTTCCAAGACTAAAAAACTTTCCCAAGCTACATATTTATTCCACAAAACACTTACAAAGGCATACAAAGGATCTACAGAAGGTCATCAAAAGGCATTCAACTCAACTAAAACCATTCAAAACCATCAAGAATCATTCAATAGGCTTCCAAACACCCCTAAAATCCATGAATCATCATTCCAACCTCTCATATAGAAAAGCTAAACATAACCTATTAAGCACTTAATAGAACCTTTCAGCACATCATATCTCCACTGAAAAACATCATGAGCTTCTCAAACCTATTCAACCTTATCCAAAACTCTCTCAAATACTTTCAAAACAATCAATCATGGTCAAAAACCCAAAAAACAGGCAAAAACATGGCTATATCAACCCTCAACAAAAGTCACCAAAGCCACTACAGTGAACCTCAGAAGCTCATCAGTGTCATTGTCACTTCAATCCTTAAGTTGAAGTCTTCATTAGCTACTTCTTGTGCTTCTTCAAGATATTTTGAGCTTGTATTCTTCCTCTTCTAATAAGGAGGTGACTATTGAATGCCGAGGGTTGTGAATGGGTCACCACTAAGCTAGGGAGACACCTCCCAAGGGCATTATGACCCATTATTGCTTGGTGGTGTCTTGCATGTGGTATAAACCCCACATGGATCACCACCAAGCGAGAGAACCCTATCCCAATGGTGGAGTTTTCTCCTATCTCTTAGTGGTGACCCTCATGGATAGCAAGGGTAAGAGCCATACAATGCCATGTGTGATTATAACAATGTTCCATCCTAGTATTAAATAATAACCCTCTGTTATAGAAACCACCATAACTTTGGTACTATATTTTGAAATCAAATATCTATTCCAATATCAAGAAGAGTCCACAAGGAAAATAGAAAACAATGTCTAAGTTTCAAAATAGAAGATGATGGAAGGAGACAAAATAACCCATGTGCATTATATCAGTGACAATGTTGGTACACTATGTATAGTTTGCAAGCACAGGGCTTGTTACAATGACCACGAGGGCACTTCTTTTCTACCTCAAAATTTGCTCTAACAAGATGCAATCGCTTGGAGATTTTGCAGCCGTACCAACCGTCTCTAAATCAGAATCCACCTTGGCAACTCCTCTAACATCACCATGTATGTTATCAACTACACCCTTGATTGTCCCTATGTTTGTACTTGCTCCCTCAACAACCTCTAACCTCGCAACCTCATCCACTAGCTTTGTGCAACTATCAAGAACCATGCCCTCCCTGGAGTCTTTTTCCTTCTTCTTGTCAGTCCCCTACTACCCCCCTTTGACCCATCAATAGCCACCTCTCCACTTTTGGTAGCAATAACATCTAGATCCCTGTCAAACCCAACACCATGTGGCACCACTTCATCAAATTGAAGAGTCTTTCTTAGTCCTAGTATGCTCCACATTTGGTACATCAACCTCAATGTTCTTAGGTTCGGCAGCAACAACTCTGGGTTTCAGATTCTGTGGGACATCTCTCACCTTCTCTATATTATAGGACTCCTTGAACATGGGATTGATAGTAGATTTTACTAGCCCTAGCCCATCACATTACACATTATCTACAGTCTTCCCATCTTTGACAACCTCAACCACATGTTCCTCGTCTACGTAGTAACAATGGGCAATCCCAACAAATGCATATGCACAACATTGAATCGGCATTGTAATCCACATGTAAAATAACCATGATGCATAACCATGCCAACTTACTCTTCGCACTATAGTGCCCATTGATCCATGCCTTTGCTACTATAGGTACTTCAACAATGTACCCTTCTTTCACACAAAATCCATTGTAATGAAAAACTACGTTGAAGTAAAGGGGATGGTATTGATATCGACACTCGAGCATGAAGCTGCCCATGACATGTGCCGCTTCTAGTGACTCCCCACATGTACCATAAATGCCAAACACATGGTTGGTCTTATGTTTTGTCTATAATATGTGGCTTGGGGAAAAGGGTGAACCTCTTTCCCTTCTTCACATGTCAGTGATCATCTGGTTGACAAAGTCTATGTGGAGATGCCCTTCCTTGCAAGAGGTATTCATCTTGTCATACTATGACTATCAAGTGAAAGAAATAAAGAGGATTAAATGTACAAAAACAAGACATCACAAGAACCAAGCAGCAAGTACCAAAACTTCCAACCATAATACCATCACCAACCATTGTAGAAATGATAATCAATGTGCCAAATGTACCAAAGAGTACCACATGTCCACCAAAAGATACCAGTAATAGCTACATGCAGCACCAAAGGAAAGCTTTGCACCAAAAATAGCAAAGGAAGTAGCAATAAATACCAAAGATATCAAAGAGTACAAGAAAACACTTAGTACTAAAGGAAGCAAAAGATACAAAATGTACCAAATTCAATGGCCTACTTCATGTACCATAGAGCTTTAAGTACACCGAGTACAAGAACCACTAAAATATACCTAAAAGAGACAGAGGTAGTACCAATCAACTTTTTAGTAATGAAAATAGCTAGAGAGTACCTAGAAGCTCTAGATGGTACTGAAATGGCTTCAAAAGTAACAAATGTATCCAAAAATACAAAATGCTACAAAAAGATTAAGAGGAAGGACCAAAAAGTACCAATTGCACCAAAGGTTCAAAAAAAATAAACCAAGTTCTACCAAATGCTTCAAGTACCAAAGAGCTTAGAGTACAAGAACCACCAACATATCCTAAAAAGAGCATAAAGATATACAAATAAGCTTTTTAGTCAATAAGAATAGCCAAAGAGAGTACCAAGAAGCACCAAATGGTACTAAAAGGCTTTCAAGAATACCAAATGTATCCAAAACAATCACATGCTTCAAAAGGATTAAGAGACAATAAAGCACCAATTACATCAAAGGTTCAAAAAATACCTTATAATCCTAGAGTATCAAAAACCACCAAATGCACCCTACATTTTCAAGTGTACTAAATGCAACCCCTAAGCCTAATGCACCAAAGAGAACCAAATGTATCAAACAACATCAAATCAACCAAATACTTTGAGAATGTACCAAGCTCTACCGAATGCTTCAAGTATTAGAGAGCTTAAAATGTGCCAAAGAGTACAAGAAACACCAAAATATACCAAAAAGAGCAAATTTTATACCAATAATCTTTTTAGTAAGGAGAATAGCCAACAAGAGTTCCAAGAAGTACCAAATGGTATTGAATGGGTACCAAATGTATCCAAAACCACCAAGTGCTCCCAAAAGATTAAGGGGCAATAGTAGGGACAACCAAGACAAGGTACATTGAGTATACATGCTCAAGCTCAACCTCTTGTCCCCCAAGCTATTTTATGTTCTCACTTATCTCAATGTGTTGCAACATTTGTTGGCTCACTCTTAGGTCAATTTCCATCTCCTCACCTTTGCATCATTACACGGAATTTGCTTGTCAAAACTCTTGGGGGCGCGCTTCATACACTTTAATGTTATTCTTTATGTGCTCATACCCACTATATTTAACCCCTCGTACCTAAGCAATGCCTCCTTCTTTTGCTAGATCAAAGCCTTTAGCTCAAGCAGCCTATTGAGTATACTCTTGGTCTTGCCCAGCATCCTCTCCAACAATGACTCCAAGGCAACAATGTAATCAAAAATCGGCCTTGCATACCCATGCCCTGACTCTGTACAAATGTCACTCACAAACTTTGCAAAGCAAGGCTTCTTTCCAAGAGGGACACCAAATTGGGAGACACCATTTGTCCTTCTCCATGTCTCAATCTTCTTTTCTAACCCACTTGGCCTACTCCTACACATCTAAATTACACTTTTCCTAAACCTAGGCCATTCCACTTTGTGGCCTGTGGGGTCTTCTGTAGTCCCATCATAGCATTGCTCAAACACATAGCATTGTGCAAACCTAGTTGTGATCTCCCTATAAGATGGAGGGTTTTGATACACCTTGTGGAAAAGCAACATGCAATACTCTACTAAGTGAGGGTCCATGTGGCTCAAGTAGATCTTTGCACCTTTTTGGTGCTTGTGCTTGAAGACGATCAACCATTGGTCTTCACAAAGGGCATCTTTGCTTAAGTCCTTTGGAAGTACCCCTTCTAGGCTCAAGTCGTACTCCTCATGCAGCTCTTATGTCATATAGCAAAATTTACTCAACTGTGGGTACTCTTTCAAATTATTTTTTCATGAGTGTCAATAAATACTCTGGAGTTAAGACATACCATGGCTACAGACTAGCTAGAGCTTATGCAAATCACAAATCCATCATGTATACAAGCCTCTCAAGGTGGTCTGGGGGGATGGGGGCAAGAATCCATGGAGGGGGGGTGTATCACCATCTGGGGCTGCCTGCCTGCATCATGAAGAAAGGTCATGGCTGCCCCAAGCGCGCAGATAGTGAAAACAAAGTTCTTGACGGGCTCAAGACTCGCCTTGCACTTGGACCCACCAGCCGCGGAGGGAGTGGATGATGGAGATCCAAAGCTTTGCCAAAGTCGCATATACTGAAAGGCACTCCCTGCCAAAAACCACTAAACAGGGTGCCTTCCAAATGTGCCATCCTGTAAGACTACCTATGATCTCCCATACCTTTGAGTTCTCTGCTGTGGGCTCCAATACTTGGTGGATGGGTAAAGCCTCCAAGCCAACCACTGCACAAGACCCAACCTCGATGAGAAAAATCGTGTCCTGCATCCCGGCCTCATAGAAGAGGTGACGGCCCTAGCTGACTGCCTACTAGCAAAAAGCCCCCAACGAGATACATCGAAGGCTAGGTGCCACATGGTAGAGAATACAGCAAGATCCTCTCCACATGAGCTACGTTGCCTCGCAAGACTTCAGAAGCAGTGCTTTGGAGTTTCCAACTGTTGCTATGGGCAACACTTATAACCTCCATCCTGTTGCATCTAGGCCAACCAACTCCCAATAGCCAGACCCCCATGCGCCAAAAGCCAAAGGAAATACGACACCCTCCTCAGCCTCCAGCTGTCCCACACGCGACACTAGAAGGTGCAACAGAAGGCATCTGTGATGCTATGCTCCGCCCAGTATCTGCTGCACAAAGGTGCCCAATCCATGTCTTCATGCATCAGTATATGTCTACCAATCCTGACTGTGTACTCCAAGAACCTTAGAGGCTTCTTAGCGATAGAAGTGGTCGGCCATAGCCACTCTCCACGATCCCACTCCAACTCATCAAGTGTCCTGCTCTCCCATATCCAAAGGTGTTACACCCGAAACTCCTCCTAGGGCACATAAGGGTCCCACTCGCCAGGTCTTCCCCTAGAGTCCAACCACACGGATTCTCCTCTAGGAAAGGACAGCAATCTCCTCATCCTACTATCCTCTGTCAAGAGCCAAACGCCCCTCATCCTACATAATAAAGAAAGTCCCGCAGGGGGCACCAACCACTCTACCTGCCACCTATAAGAGGATACCTGCCATTGAGAATCTAGCAGCCCACACCTCCCAATCTCCATCGGCTCTCAGATCAAGGGATATGGCCACTCCTGAGGGATCGTTGAGTCAATCTTCCTCCTCCTCGCCTCAACACATCGTTGACATCCTGATGCCCATTGCAACACCTCTTGATCCACCAACCTGTATACCTCCCTCCACGTCCTGATAGTACGAGCAAGGCCAACCCTCCCAACCAACCCACTAGATGTGGGACTGCTCACCTATCTGTATCCTGTCCCGATCTCTGACCTCATGTCCAGACCAGTAGCTGCTAGCGGTCTATCTCCTCCTGGCATCCTAGGGGCCTCTGAACTAGGGCCCTGCAAAGGCCCTGCCACACTCAAAGTAAATTGCAGGGAGGAAGGAAGATCTAGGTGACGTGATCTGGGCAATTGTGAAGACCCATCTCAAGGATGGCCTCCAACCCTCGCCAAGCCTCAGTCCACACTCTTGAAGACCCTCCTGCAAAAGGACCTTCCAAGTCTGCCCGACCACGGACCACTAGCTTACCCAAAAGGGCCAAGATCTGAAACTCTAGGTCAATGATCCCAAGCCCTCCCTTAAACCAATTCCGAATTATGGTTGCCCAGACCACTAGCCCGGGAGTCCTTAGAACCGTCTGAGCCAGCCCAAAGAAAATTCTGCACTAGGCGGCAAAGCTGAACCACACAAGACGAGGAGAAACACCAACAAGAGGCGATGTACCAAGCCGTCACTAGGAGAATCTGGTTGACCACCAGGCTCGGCCAGCTAAAGAAAGGTGGACAATGCTCCAGTAGGTCAGCTTCTGCCTAATAGAGTCAAGAACTAGAAGAAACAGCTGGGCAGGAGTAATGTTGAGCCCCACCTAGAACCCTAAATATCGGATGGTTTGTTCCCTGCTCACCCATTTGAACCCCAAGTGGATACCCCACCCCATGCTGGAGTCTGGATCTATAAGAAAACCAACCGACTTTTTCCAATTGATTTTCGCTCTAGCTACAGCGCAAAATACCTCCAGAGCTAGTCTCACTCTCTCCAATATCAGCTCATCATCCTCTAAATAAAGAGTGGTATCATCTGCACACTCTGAGTCCAGCACCTTAGTCTCTGTTGGGGGTAAAGGCGCCTCCGCCTAGCTACTCGTGTATTACTACACTGACAGTCACTGCCACTGCACACTGCAGGTGGCGGGTGCCCGTCACCGTCACTTTATTCTTTTTTCTTTTAGTGACAATTTGAATAAAGGAAGGCGGTCACACATTGTGACTGTTGGAGTTCCCATTTCTTGTCTCTCTCTTTCTTACTCTTGCTCTCCCACCATAGCTCTCGAGTGCAAGATTCGATCCTTCTCACCTTTCAACTAGTATCAGAGCACAGCTTCCTGACTCTTGAGCTTGGCTCGTGGCATTCTCAGCTTCCCACCGACTCCCCACTCGCTTTGGGTCTCCTACTTGGCAGCCATAGCTCATTCTCTTGAGCTCCTGTCACTCCCCGGCTTCCCGAGCTTCTTCCCGACCTATTGAGGCACCATCAGGGCATTGACATTGAGGTATTGCTTCATTATTTCAGAGATTTATCTCAGTCCATAGGTCTAGGTAAATAAGGTTTTCACAGGTTGTGGGCAGCCATAGCTCACACCTCTTGGAGCTTCCTTCACTTGGATCTTGCTTCCAACCTATCAAGGCTTAATGAGGCTTGGTGTAGGTCTTCTTTGGCCCCCATTTGTGCCCCCTTTGGGCCCCATTGTTGACATGTGGGATAGCAAACCCCCCCAGCTAGCTCACGTAATTTTTTGCGCCTGTTTCAAAATCTGACCCAAAAATCACTCTTTTTGTCATATCTCGAGCATTCCGAACTTGATTCAAGCAAGGTAAGAGTCTAAGTTGGGGTTTTGGCATGCTCTGGACATGATGGTGATGTCCGATTTGCCAAATTCTGATGACAGAATATTCTGCAATAGATTTCAGGTCTGAGACAGCATGTATTTGTATACCTATGGCTTATGTGATGCTTCTATTGATGTATATTGATACCAGATCAGTTGTGGATGTTATGCCTCTTATGTAAGACGCATTTGGAGCTGATTTAGCTCAGCCATTGACTGTTTTGAACAATCCCAGATCTGTCCAAAACAGGCAATCACCTGTTACTTCAATTTTATGCTTACAGGTCTTGGAATTTGATGCTCGATTATGCCCGATTGGTGCCTATACATACGGAATGTATGCCTATGGTTTGCCTATGGATTTGAACTTGGATTGAGCACTGATTTGCTCAGTTTATAGAGCTTATATGCTACTGGAAACTTCAGGGCTGAAGCTATTTATGCTATAGTTGGGTTATGCCTATTGGTCACGGGGTGCTCCCAGCTACTCGGTATGATGTCATGATGTATTTGGACTATGCCACATGTCTTGTTTATGCTCCGGAATGCTTTTAAGCTGAGATTAGAGATCGATTTGGGTTTGACTTTCACTTCTTTGCAGCTGGCATTTCATCTATGACATGGTTTATGCCTAGGCTACCCAGTACGGGTTATGATGTCTTGGTGAATGCTTTATGCTTTGGCTATGGATGGTAGTTGTTTGAGCTCCTCTCGATATTCATTTGAGTATTCCCTTGAGCAGTTGGACATTGACTTAGATTTTTCCGTTACGACTTGGCTTTTTCCATTACGACCTTGGATGCTATTGAGGCATTGTCTTGGTTACCTGTATTTGGTACTTTGACTTGGTTTGCTTGAGTTGTTGAGCTCATTTATCTGCCTTTTGAGCCAGTGGGAGCATCTTGTATACTTGACCGACATTGAGCAGGAGGTTTATGCTATTTTGAGCATTCTACAGATACTTGAGACTTTGGGATCTCTTACACTTAAATGTTGCATGGTTCATGCACTGATATCTTAGAGTTGCTTTTGACCTGAGCTTGGGCTTTGCACTCTTGTGAGCATACACCTACTAGTGTCAGGTCTTGCCAGTGTTATGTATACTTTGCCCTATTGTCCAGGGGATATGCCTACACTGATGGATGCTTTGGTGATATGTTTGGGTGTTTGCTTAGGGTCTTGATGACTATTTGGTGCTAATTTATGCGTGTTTATAGCTGGTCATGTCTTGGCTGTCATTTCTTGACTTGGTGCAGTGATTTGGTCCGCACTGGCTTCTCACAATACCCTGCTGTCATTTATTACAACAAGCATATAACTCCGGACTGACATGGATTTTTCATGCTGAAATGTTTTGAAATTATGTACTTTCACTAGTACTTGGTGGGCAGCAGCTTTGGTTACACTTTTCTCGCTATTTTCTCTCAATTTTGGTGATTTTTTTGTCATTTTCTGTAGTAAACAGCAAGCAGTTTTGAACTGTCTACAGTCTTCCAGCCTGTATTATGGCAAGTTCGTCGACTGATCGTGCTATTTTCAACATCACTAAGCTTGATAGTACGAATTACTCTTATTGGAAGAGCCAGGTTTGGTAGGTGTTGGTGTAGAAATCGTAGATCAAACCATTGAGATTGAGCGGGCATCCGCCTGCAACTATGCCAGATTAGGAATGGCTTGAGCTTGATAAGTTATGCAAGTCCACTATTGTATTATCTCTCACAGAATAGGTTCATTACAATGTATTTGAGGAAGAACAGAGTGCATGGCATTTGTGGGATAAAATCAAGAATCTCTATGACAAGAAAAGTCCAGCGAGTCAAATGTATTTGCTGAAGCAGCTCAAGTGACTATGTCTACTCACTTGAGCCAGTTCCATGCTATACTCAAGAACTTGACTTCTTAGGACATCACTTTTGCAGAGGATGTCACTTCTCTTTTCTTGCTTGGTACTCTTAATGAGTCATGGGATGTATTCCGCACTACAGTATGTGCCTCTACTGCTACCTTGAAGTTATCTGATGTTGAGAGTGCTCTTCTGCAAGAAGAGGTTAACCGTAAGAATTTGGATGTCTCTCATGTGTCACATGCTATGACAGTTAGAGGCAAGAATGATGGATATGGAAAGCATGGCAGTGGCAGTGGCCGTGGACAGGATTCTCAGAAATCTCGATCCAAGTCTTGTGGAAAGTCACGTAGAAAATCCCGTGGCAAGAATGCAGATGTTATTTGCCACCATTGTGGGAAAAAGGGCCATATTAGGCCACAATGCCATGGACTACGCAATGAAAGACACAAAGATAAGGGGAAAGACAAAGTGCAGGATAAGTCTTCTGATCGCAGCATAGTGCCTGCAAAGTCCAGTGTTAAAATTGAAGAGATCAATGTTATGCAGCTTGAGGATGTTGATGATGATGATTATATCCTTGCAGCTTCTTCTAGTGCTTCACAGATGACAGAGATACACTCTATGTATGCACAGTGTTGGCTTTTGGGCTCAGGTGTGTCCTTTCATATGACACCTTGCCGAGAGTGATTTCATTCATATCGTACTGTTTCGGCTTCTGTGCGCTTGGATGATGACAACTCTCTTGATATTGTGGGCATTGGTGATGTTAGGCTGCAGTTTCCTTCTCGCAGCAGTTTTGTTATGCAGGATGTACGTCATGTACCTGCTTTAACACACAGTCTCCTGTCAATTGGACAGCTTGATGATGCAGGTTATCATGTATCTTTTGGAGACTGCATGGAAGATCACTCATGGCAAACTTGTGATTGCGAGAGGTGCCAAGACTGCCAATCTCTATCCCTTGATTGTATCCGCTTCTTCCCTTGATCATGTTTTGTCTGTGGGTTCTATCCCACATGTATCTCTTTGGCATACCCATTTAGGCCATATGTCTTTGAAGGGAATGAAAATGCTTTCTGGTTTGCAATAATTACCGCCCCTTGATTATGCATGTTTTGATTCATGTGAGCATTGTCTTTATGGCAGGCAAACTAGGTCTACGCATAAGAAGTCTGATAGGTCATGTATGAGTGAGCCCTTGGCATTGGTACATTCGGATATCTGTGGGCCTATGCCTTGTCAGTCTATGGGTGGTGGAAAGTATTTTGTTACATTCATAGATGATTTTTCACGAAAAGTTTGGGCTTATCCCATTAAGCTGAAATCTGATGTCTTGGCTGTGTTTCAGAGATGGCTTGCATTAGTTGAGAACCAATCTGGGTATAGGCTAAAATATCTAACAACAGATAATGGGGGTGAGTATGTCTCACGTGCTTTTGAGCAGTTATGTGATGAGAGAGGTATTAAGCATCAGTTGACTACCCCCTACACCCCCCCAAGAATGGTTTGGCTAAGCGGATGAATAGAACCATCCAGAAGTGTGTATGCAGTATGCTCAGCCATGCAGGCCTACCACAGAGCTTTTGGGCTGAGGCAGTTAGTACAGTTGTGCATGTCATAAACAGAACACCTTCTAGTGGTTTGGATTTCCAGGTTGCAGAGGAGGTATGGACTGGAAAACCTCCCTTTTATGCGCATCTCCGTGTCTTTGGATATGAGGCATTTTGCCATGTGCCCAGGGACAAGAAAAGTAAGCTAGATCCTAAGAGTGTCAAATGCATTTTCCTTGGTTATGGGGATGCAAGCAAGATGGGTTACCATCTCTAGGATCCGCAGGCGCAGAAAGTCATCCGCAGTCATAATGTAGTCTTCCATGAAGACAAGATGCATAGGCAGCCTGAGAGAGTTGTTGAGATCCGCAGGGTCATATTTTAGGAGGAGCCGAGAGCTCCCACACAGCCAGTTAGACAGCCTACAGCTGCAACAGATGCTCATGGTCAGGGTGTTGGATAGGCAGCTGGGCAGGCAGCAGAGCCTACCGTGAGACGGTCTACTAGAGACAGACGTCTACCTGATAGATTTCAGCCCTCGATGCATTATGTCTTGGTTGCAGATGCAAGAGAGCCTTTTACTTATGATGAGGCTATGCACCGGGATGACAATCACTCTTGGGAGAGGGCTATGCAGCTGAGATAGACTCCTTGCATAAGAATGAGACTTAGGATTTGGTTGCCTTGCCTACGGGCAAGAAGGCTTTGACATGCAAGTGGGTGTACAAGCTCAAAAGTAACCCTGGACACCCCAAGCCGGAATACAAGGCTAGACTGGTAACAAAGGGTTTTAAGCAAGAGTATGGTGTGGACTTTGATGAGGTCTTTTCTCCTGTGGTTAAGATGGCCACCCTGCGCTTATTCTTGGCTTTGGTTACTCAGCTTGACTTGGATTTATACCAGATGGATGTCAAGACGGCTTTCTTACATGGGGACTTGCATGATGAGATTTATATGGAGCAGCCTAAGAGCTTTGCAGAACCTAGCAGGGAGCACCTAGTATGCAAATTGAAGAAAAGTCTTTATGGCTTGAAGCAAGCACCTAGGGAGTGGTATCATAAGTTTGATGCCTTTATGCAGTCACAGGGCTACAGCAGGAGTGCTGTGGATTTGTGTCTTTACAGAAGAAAGCCCGTGATGGTTATTTATTGATTTTGGTACTCTATGTGGATGATATGCTGATAGCAGGAAAAGCTCATGATGAGCTAGATGCTCTTAAGGCTCAACTCAAGAAGAGCTTTGAGATGAAAGATCTGGGACAGGCCGCTCACATACTTCGTATGCGCATTAGATGCGACAAGCATCAGGGACTTCTCTACTTGTCACAGAGGGAGTACATCCATAAAGTCCTTGAGCGCTTCCGCATGCAAGATGTAAAGACTATTGGTTGTCCATTGCCTTCTTATGTGAAGGTATCACAGGCTGATTGTCCGCAGACAAATGAGCACAGGGCCGAGATAGCCAAGATTCCCTATGCATCCGCAATGGGCAGTCTTATGTATACCATGATTGCCACTCGTCCAAATATTGCCTTTGCAGTTGGTGTTGTGGCACACTGTATGGCTATACCTGGCAAGAAGCATTGGGATGCCGTGAAGGGTATCATGAGGTACCTAAAGGGCATTGCAGATATGTGCATATGCTATGGCAGCCAGGATACAGGAGTCATGGGATACACTGACTCTGATTATGCAGGACATGCAGATAGTAGGAAGTCCACTTCCGGCTATGTATTCACCTATGCTGGAGGTGCTATTTCTTGGATGTCCGAGGTGCAGAAATGCACGGCCCTTTCTACTACAGAGGCTGAGTATGTTGCAGTCACACTAAGGCTTGCAAGGAGGTCATTTGGTTGGGTCGTTTGGTTGTTGACCTTGGTATTGATGCTACCCCTACACTGCATTCGGATTCTAGGAGTGCTATTCAATTAGCCAAGAATCCAGTCTTCCATGCGAAGACGAAACACATTGAGGTGAGGTATCACTTCATACGTGGGGTCATTGAGGACAAGTCTGTTGATCTTGTCAAAATCTCCACTGACCAGAATCCTGCTGCTCACGAAAAGCCTCTCTACAGAGCGCTTTGCCTTCCTCAGGAGGTTGATGGGCGTGGGATGAGATGACGTCTTTCCTCATCCTGTTGTACATGTATACATGTTGTACTATCTTTTTTTCTTTTTCTTTTCAGTCCTCACTAGGGCAGATTCACCTTTAAGTGGGAGGTTGTTGGGGGTAAAGGCACCTCTGCCTAGCCGCCCGTGTATTTCTACATTGACAATCATCGCCACTGCACACTGCAGCTGGCGGGCGCCCGTCACCGTCACTTTATTCTTTTTTCTTTTAGTGACAATTTGAATAAAGGAAGGCTTGGTCACACATTATGACTGTTGGAGTTCCCATTTCTTGTCTCTCTCTTTCTTGCTCTTGCTCTCACGCCATAGCTCTCGAGTGCAAGCTTCGATTCTTCTCAACTTTCAGTCTCCTCCGTCACCGAAAGTTGCAAGCCACGTAGCACGCTCACTCATGAGCGGAGGAAATAAGACATTGCCTTTGCAAAGAGTAGGAACAGATATGGGGCAAGAGGGCAGTCTTGCCGAACAGATCTCTCTAGCCGAAACTCCTCCCCCCTCCTGCCACCAATGAGAACCTTGTTAGTGGCTGATCTGTAAAGTGCTAAAACCTCACAGATCCATGCTTGGGGGAAACCCAGTCTGGCCATGGTGCCCTCTAAGAAGTCCCAATCAACCCTATCATTGGCCTTCTTGAAGTCCAGGAGTACTGCCAATCCCTGACCACCACTGCGCTGAGCCCACTCTGTCGCCTCAAAAAAAGTGAAGACACTATCTAGGATGCTCCTATCTTGGAAAAAAAACCTATTTGGGTGTCATGAATGATGTCTAGAAGCACAAACGGAGTCAACTCCCAATCATCTTGGCTAGGGCCTTATAGGCCACTGACAACAAGGTGATTAATTTCCACTGGGATAGATCCAACCGATCTCCCCCTTTGGGGAGGAGACTAACAAGACCTGCCAATAAACTCCCTGGCATCTGTCCTAAGCCGAAAATCTCCTCAAAAGGCTAGTAGTAGGGGATCCTTCACTACCTCTCAGTAGGTGGTGAAGAAGGCATTAGACAAAACCATCCTCTCTTGGGCATTTCTTCCCATCTTGTGCATTGAAAGCCTCAGCTAGCTCCTTCTCTGTGAAGGGGTCTAGGAGGGAGCGTCCCGTCTTATCTATAACCACGGGCAGAATGCAATTCCAGACATGTTGTCTACATCATTGTACTTTGGCTGAGAATGCCTCTTGCTGAAAAAGCTGTCTGTAGAAGTCAGTGGTGGCAATGTCCAACACCTCATCTGGGCTAGACCGAATCCTCATGTGCTGATCATGAAGGCTACGAATCTGGTCACCTGAGGTGCGAGTCTGATGCACTTGAAAAAATTCCCTACACATCGTGTCCCCCTTCCGCACCCAAAAAGCTGCTAAGATACAGAAGGAGAACTCAAAGCGTCTACCCTCAAGGTGTGCGAGGGCTGCCCGTGCACGCACCTCTTGTGTGTGGAGAGTGGGATCCCCTGGTGCCTCTTGGAGTAGTCTGTGCGTGGTTACTAGGTCTCGTCGGAGTGCTCTCTCCTCCCAACTCTGCTACCTGGCCTGTAGGGCTGTCTCTTGGCAGATCCTGCTCGACTCGACTAAGGCCTCTGCAACCTTCTCTGCGATCTGGTCCCCCTTGGCCCACTCCCTATTCTAGAGCTGCTCAATGTCTCCTCACCTCCTCCCTCCTGTCGATTGAGTCTGGGATCCAATAAGATCACGTGTCATGGGCTGAAGCGGGAGCATCAAGAGTGAGAAGAACTAGGCAGTGTTCAAACAAAGTGATACCAACCAACTACCCTACCTGGCCTCCTTGAGAGCACCTCCACTCTCCCACATAGAACCTATCCAGCTGCTCTAGAAGAGCTCTGCCTAGCCGCCTGTATCCCCAAGAGAAGTCCAGTGACCTCTCCCTCCTATGGAAAGTTAGGTCCTGCCAAGCATCACATGCTTCTACTACGAGGAGGAAGACCTCCCGTGCCTCTTGCTCCTCCCCTGCCATACCCTGGTAATCTCTACCTATGCCCTGCTAGTCCTCTAAGGCCTCCATGTTGTTGAAGTCTCCTCCAACAATCCAAGAGTCCACCTCTCGGAGTCCTGCCAACGATCTCCACCCAGAACTTGTTGCATGCCCTAACCTCAGTAGGAGCATAAACATTGAGGACTCCAAGACATGAGTCCCATATATCCAATCCGATCCATAGGACCCACCCTGCCACAATCGTCTCGTGGTCTCATACACATGAGGTGACACTCAAGCCAATAGAGGTACATACACCTCCACTCCTACTGTGGGCACTAATGGAGTACTCCTAGTAGGTGTGTGAGCTGCCTGGAAGTACCTTCCCTACCCAATGGGCCTGGGAGGGGATGAGCTTATGCTCTTGAAGAAGTAAGATATTGATCTGCCCGGCAAGAGCAGGCTACAGCTCTTGCCGAACAATCAATTTCCTAGAACCACATGCCCCATTGTAGTGGAGGATGTTCACGTTCCAAGATGCTAGGTGTAGACTCATGGGGAAACCTGTGTGACTGGCCAAGAACAAGCATTTGTTCGGTGTGGAAGCTACTAATGAAGAGGAAGAGCTATGGGACATGCGAATATACTTAGCCGCAGCCTTGGGAGGTGAACTCCATTCCCCATGGTGGCTCTCGAGAGGACTATGGGGGTAATAGATGCTCCAGGCGATACCACCAAGGCATCTATCAACCAAGCTGAGAGGCGTGACTCTCTACACTGGTAGAAGCAGGCAGTTTGTGCAAGGGACCACTCTATCACATCCATCGATGAACTCCACTATGGAGGGGCTCAAAAAATAATGCTCAGATGTGGGACCTCGGCTCCAATCCACCAATTAATGTCCATCATGCACCCTGGCCACTGCTGGGAAAAGAGTGCTAGTCCTCCTCGCATCCACTGGGGGATGTGGCCTACAACTTGGCTCCTCGCCTCCTCCTCTATCTATGTCATCATCTAGTCTCTTGAATGAGAGGTTTGAAAGAAGAAATCATAGTTTGATCCATCCAGTGGTGCAAGTAAATGGATCTTGCCTCTCTTTGACTTGCGGACCACGAATATCCCCACCTCTGGAGGTAGTGGAAACTCTTCACGCTCCGCAACTCTCAAATAAGGCCATGAACCACTGCGGAAAAACTCTTGGAAAAGTAATTGCGCCTGTAGAGGAAAGGTGTGACAGGCAGCTGGACCAGATGAGCTGGTGGCTGTGTGGGGAGGGGACACATGTACTGGGTGAGGATAGAGGGGGCTGATCGGGGGGAAGAAGGTGGGGGAGAGGACGAGTAAGGGGTGGTGGGGTGATCGGATATATGAGGCGGGTGTGAGGGGGGGCGAGTGTCCCCAGAAGGGGGAGGCTTTCGGATAGGGTCGGGGGGGGGGGGGGGGGGGGGGGGGGGGCATGGGGACTAAGGGACCTCGGGTGGGGGGGGACTGAGATGCCTCAGTGGGTGGTGGGGATAGAGGCCTATGATCATGTTGGGTGGGACGAGTGGGCGGATGTTGCAGGGTGTTCTAACGGGGGCCCGTCGCCCGTCCTCTTGCTCTCTGCTGTCGTGGCTATGTCTGACGGCTGGCTAAGACCCCCCTGTCGTCTCCCCCTCTGTCGTCATTGGACCCATGTGAACCCGTCAGCATCCACCTATGGTTCTGCCAGTTGAGCCGCCTTGGCTACGAAATGTGTACAATCTATTGCCTAGTGCCCAAAGTCATGGCATCGCAGGCACTGGCCAAGCTACCCTGTCACAATAACCTACTCCCTGAAAGAGTGTCTGCCTACCTCAATCTCAAGAAACTTGGGTATGTTCTTTGTATCTTTTACAGCCACCCGTATCTTTGGGACTCCTGCGGCTGTCACTGCATCTGCGAAGGAGGGAGGAAGAACTGTGCCGAAAAGCCATCTAAAGTCCTCCACTAACTGACGGTACTCCACTACCAATCCGGGGGGAATAGAAGGGTGATCGAGTATCTAGAAAACCTATTGTGGAGCGTGAACTCCTCCACTGTGAAGCCACTATACCATGGAACCATGTAGATGACCCCCTTCGTGGAGGCATAAGGTGAGCTATCCACTAGCTCACGGGCTACATCCACAGAGGTGAGTCAAACCATGAAGATCCCCTGACCCATGAGAACTACCTCCGCAATCTGCGATGTGCCAATGTGTAGCATAGAGTGAAGCCAATCCTGAAGCAAGGCCCTGGATGAAGGGTGTCCTACGACCTATCCATAGATTGTTGTTTATTTCAATTCTAGCTCTGTGGCACGGATGGAAATGAGCTGTTCCTCAGAGAGGACGACACGCAAGGTGTTTGACTAGGGGGCACCCACAGAATGCTCCGGCATCTAACCAGAGGTTTCCATTGTGCGTCACTACTAGGGGCTACCAATCTAGCTGTTGTGATACCGGGGGAAATGTTGCTACAAACGGAGAGAGCAACGACTGCTAGTGGTATGAACGTGCAACATAGAAGAGGCATCGGAGCAAGTCAACTAGGGAGGTCTTTCGTGCGTGAGGCAAAGGGCGACACCACCACAAGAGGTCAATAGCTACTTAGAATGGTCCCTTCCACAAGCCCAATCAGGATTGCCAATGCGGTACAAGGTCATTGATTCACCTGCCAATGGGGTCCACCATATATCGCCTTCACGATTAAAGATATCGGAAACCATGAATTTTGATCTGGTCTTTCTTCACTAGGCCAGCCTGTACAAGGAAGTTAGAGACGTTCTTGCACCGATCGCCTTGAAGCTGGATGACTTGGCCAAGCTTGGGATCGTTTACCACAGTCCCATTGCAGCAAAATTCCTCCTTGAAATCCTTCAATATCCGAAGGCGCTGGGGATGTGAATGTCAAATGCAAACATTAAAGTCTTTCTTTCTGTGGATGAGGAGCTTTGAAGTGCAGCCTGCGAGATGAAGCTGAGAGAGGGAGAGGTTGATCAAAGGAAAGGGCTGAAACTAGTCTATGACTCATAAAAAGCAGTAGTTCCTTCAATTAACACCTAGTCTTTACACACACACACATAAGCAGAGACCTCACTCCCTCACTCAACACCAGATTGGCCCCGAAGTCCAGCATCCCTCTCGGTATTTCTTTATCAATTAAAATATGGAAAATTATAAAAATAATAATGTTCCAAAATACATAACCTATGAACAGTTGGTTTTCATCTCTTCTGAGTAAATCCCAACTGCATAAGCACAGTACAGCATGACCAAATCAACATTCCTTTTAGGAAAGCATTTTCTGTGACCAAAACTCAATGATTCCTTTGCAGAATTGCAGTCTGCAGATCTCTGAATTCACTGTTCTTACTGTCCATCATGTGTAGAATTCACTATTCTTACTGTTCAGCATGTGACCAAAACTCAATGATTAGTGTGTAAAATTACAATCTACAGATCTCTAAATTCACTGTTCTTACTGTCCAGCATGTCTTGCATTTTCTGTGACCAATACTTAATGATTCATGTGCAGAATTTCAAAGAAAACACAGAATTGTACCTTTGATGGAATCAGCCCATCATGCGAAGCATTTCCTCTGAGAATAGAGAGAGTTGATCAAAGGGAGCAAGCTCTACCTCCGTACTTGAGTCAGAGACGTAGAAGTACTCTCCATGGGTGATTTTCTTGCAGCAATCTGCCCTCAGCTCCTCCAAACTTTATTCTCCTATCTACTCCTTATGTCTATTATGATTTTTTTTAATGCTCTCTCTCTCTTTTGGAAATTTGTGCCACATGGCATACATATAACAATTTTCCGTTTACACCTTCTGGTTTAAAATTCTCCATGATCGATGCAAAATTTGACTTCGGTACAAACCAGAGAATTAATCCTCGTGCCAAAACGAAGATAATGATGTGAACAAATTCTGGGGTCCAAAAATAGTAACTCCCTAAATTTTAGGGATGGTGACCCCTGCATTCCTTGAGTTGTTTTGAGCAACTTTTATCATTGTGACCACATCAAAAAGTGTAATGTGGCTCAGTTACAGTGACTTTTATTCCGTGAGCATTCTCACATGTGCATCTCCTGTCCTGACCAAGCTCATTATCCTACACCATCTCCAATGGCTAAGTGCATAGTCCCAAACCACTAGCATTCTATTCTTCAGTGCCCATTCAATAGGGAACCAGTCCTAAGGCTCAAACAAACCATTAGTCCAATTTGTCCCAATGGCTGCCTCTTCTGGCTATGCAAAGATCCCAACTTATTCCAAGAGAACTCTAGGGGTGAGAAACAACAGCAACAAAAGAAAAGAAAAATAAAATATTTATATAAGTAAATAAAAAACAACTGTAAAAAGTATCACCACCTAGTGACATATCCCCCTCTTGAAAGAAGCAAGTGACCTCAATTGCATGCCACACATGCTAATGGATGACACAGGGCGATAACAAGATTCTCAGTGTTATTAGTGCCATCACATGTATCACTTGCTAGTAGATGACACAGGGCGATGGTTTCCCCACTACCATTTGTGTCATTGCAAGTTTAAGTCTCACATAGGTGGAGGATTGCATCTTGTATCCAACTATGATTACTAGGAGCCTTTCTAATATACATGTTTCCGAATGCAACACAGGGTGATAGCACGTATGCGTAAACTATTAGTGTCATAACATGCATATTCATTCAACTTAAGTGTAAGAAATACAACTTCAAAGCACTGAGATTTCATTCAATGATATACATGTTAATGCTTAATGTAAACCATACATTGTGCATTATTCAATGAGATGCAGTATTCAACTGTACAAAAGAGAATGTACATTGCTTCAAAAAGCATTCTAAGTCACTGTAGATTCCAGTAAGAAAGCTTCTCGGTAAATTTGCAATAATTGAGGCGAATCTACCAAATCAGCCTCTTCTTAAACTTCACCAAAAATCTTCTTATAACTCTACCTTTCACTTTCCTATCCTTATGTGCCAGGAACTGCTCAGAAACTAAAATCTCATCTAATTCCTTTACTTCAAGCTGTTCCTCTTGAACCATATCTTCCAGCACTTCACTAATAAAAGGCCTCAATAGGCTCACATGGAATGCATTATGAATTTTCCAATTCTCTGGCAATTTCAACCTATATGCTACATCATTGATCTTCTCTGAGACTTGAAAAGGGCCATAGTAACGCATACTCAACTTTGAAAACAAACGTTCCTTATCCTTCTGTTTTCCCAAATGTGCCTTTTCAAAATGCAATAAGATCCAATCATCCTTTTTGAACAAGAGCTCCCAACGATGACTGTCAGCAGCTCTTTTTTGTTTAGCTTGTGACTTTTCTAGGGCATACTTGACATTTTTATATGCTTCTTCCCAATCTTTTACATAACGATCAGCTTCAAAGATGTTATCTTTTGTCTGCAAAATGGGAGGCAATTTCTTTCCACCTTCCACAATCTCAAAAGGTCCTTTGCCAGTAGATGAGTACACAGTATTATTGTATGCATACTCAACCAATGGGAAGCAGTGTTCCCAAGAAGTCTTATGATCTAAAACATAACATTTCAATAGATCTAAAAAGTCGAATTTGCTTCTTTAGACTGTCCATCAATTTGTGGTTGGAAAGAAGAAGAAAATTTCAACGTAGTGCCCATGTTTTCAAACAATGCTTTCCAAAACAAGCTAGTCATTCTTGGGTCTCTATCACTCACAATTGACCGTGGCATTCCATGGTACTTGAAGATATTTTGCATAAATATATTTACCATGTGTTCTGACTTAATCTTTTTCCTTAAAGGAATGAAATGTGCCTATTTACTAAATCTGCAAATGATAGTCCAGATTCCATCATTCCCTAAAGAAGTTCTTGAAAGATCAAAAACGAAATCCATAGCAATAGTTTCCCATGGCCTTTCTAGAATAGGCAGTGGTTGCAATAACCCTGGTGCCTTTTTTCTATCAAATTTGACCTTTTGGCATACAAGGCAAGATCTGACATATGCATCAATATTAGATCTCAGGGATGGCCAATAGAAGAAAGTCTCCACTACTTTGACTGTAGCATCAATACCATGATGTCCTGCATACGGTGAAGCATGACTTTCCAATAAAACTTTTGGCCTTAACTGTTTTGTAACGCATAGTCTTCCATGCATCATGATAAAGCCTTCTTTGAACGCATAATGATCATGATGTTGGCCATTGATCGACTGTTCATAGATTTCACGAAAATCTTAGTCATCAACATACTGCTCTTTCATATCATCCAATTCATGGTGATAAGGAATTGAAACACCTAACACCTTGCGAGATAAAGCATCTGCAACTATATTCTTCTTGCCTTCCACATGCACTATCTGAAAATGAAACATAGATGGAAAATTTGCCCAACGCATGTGTTTCTCTGACAATTTAGCCTATGTGAGAAAGTTTCTAAGTGTTTGATGATCCGTTTGCACTACAAAATCAGCACCAAGTAAATAGGGCTTCCAACTAGAGAGTGCATGGATCACAGCCAATAATTCTTTCTCATAAATTTGGTAAGTCCTTTCAATGACAGAAAGTACTCTACTCTAGTATGCCACAACTCAGCCATTCTACATTAATATAGCACCAATGTTGTTTCCACATACATCACACTGCACTACAAATGGCTTAGACAGATCTAGCAAAATAAGTACTAGATCTGTAGTCATTTTCCCCTTTTTACAACCACCTGTTTATGACAACCTGACACCAAAAAGTGCAAAGCCTAAAGACTATAAAGAGGGTGGCCATGCAATAAAGTTTGAAACCTTCAGTGGTATGCAAGATAAGCTGAAAGCTTTGACATTTATACAGTAGTTTGATGTAGCTTACACAGGAGGGAATTTCACTGAGACTTCTAAGGTGCGGAAGGCTACAACTTTTTTGAAAGATAATGCTTTGCAGCGGTGTTGTTGATGCAAGGATATGCACTTGCCACTTGGGTCCATTTTAAACAGTTGTTTACAGCCTCATGGTTAACTAACACGTTCGAAGTAGATGTCATGACTGCATGGCATAAATTGGACACAGCAAATTGTATGGATTTAGAAGAGTACAATAAGAAATTTTGGGAAACACTTTTGCCTATGAGTTCTTACAGGACATTGCCCCTGTCAGAACAAATTGAAAAGTACTCTTGCAGCTTGCCCGAAGCCATCAGAGATTATTGTACCAAGACTAGGGTTACAAATATGGTATAATTAATTGAAAATACTGGTGTGGCAAATGCATTGTTGAAAGGAAAAGATGACAGCTTTAAAGGCACTGAAAAGAAGGATTCTCAGTTTAAGCAGGATCCTGGCAAGAAGAAGAAGCAATTTCCACAAAAGACCAACTTTACAAAGAAGTCTTTTTGAAAGAAAAGATTTCAGCAGCAACCTCAGACTTCTTTTAAACACGGTAAAGGACAAAAGAGGCCACTTTTTGGCAAATCATTTGAAGAAAGAAAGGCTTTAATGATGGCTGTTAAATGCTTTATATGTGAACAGAAAGGCTATATTGCTTGTAAGTGCCCACAGTAATCTTCTAAAGATGCGGAGAATAAAGATGCGCCAAGTAAAAAGAAGCCCAGCATTGGCTTAGTGCCTAATATGGTGGGAGATCAATCAGCTGATGATGCTACAGAATTATGTAGAGCTTAGGGAAAGATCAGAGATTCCACAATGCTTATTTTCTTTGATCCTAGAACTCGTGCAAACTTTATCTCACCGGCATTGGTAGCTAAGCTGGGTATACGTCCCAAGGAAATGGGACCAATTGAGTAGGCTGATTTGGCATGCCCAGGACAGAACCTGTCACTCCCATTCTTGGAAAACTTCGTATGCATATTCATAGCTATATGGACACAGAGAAGTTCCATATTATGCCTTTAGAGGGCTGTGATGTTCTGTTGGGTATACCATGGTGCCACAGAAGCACGCTATCTTGGATACTTACAATAGAACGATTACTCTTGTACATAGGGGCAAGACTCATGTGTTAGATGTGAAGCTTGAAAAAGAGTCTGTCCCAGTTGTTTCTCCTTCTGCAATTACTTCTGTAATGAAAAAGCATATTTCTGCGTACTTGGTTTTTGCAAAGCAAGTTAATGAAGTTGACAGTAATGTGTCTGTACTAGATAAAAGTAGAAGGGCTTTCTTGGATAAATTCAGTGACTATTTCTCAGATTCATTACCAGGAGAGTTACCCCCTGAGAGGCCTGAAGATCATACCATAGATCTTATTCCAGGGACTAGTCCGCCTAATAGGCCACCGTACAGGGTCAGTGTGGCACAACAGAAAGAGATTATGACACAGGTTAATGAGCTTTTAGAGAAGGGACTAATTCAACCTAGTAGTTCTCCGTTTTGTTAACCTGTGTTGTTAGTTCAAAAAAAGGACGGCTCTTGGCAAATGTATATTGACTACAGAGCCTTGAATAAGAATACGATCAAGAATAGGTTTCCGATTCCGAGGATAGATGGCATTCTTGATTGATTATAGGAAGCAAGAATATTTAGCAAGATAGATTTGAAAAGTGGGTACCATCAAATAAGAATCAAGCAAGAGGATATCCATAAGACTGTTTTTAGAACGACATTTGGTCTCTACGAATTTTTAGTCATGCCGTTTGGATTGACCAATGCTCCTGCTACGTTTAACAAGATGATTGATAGAATTTTCCGCCCTTATCGAAGTTTCATTTGCACATTCTTTGATGATATGATTATCTTTTCAAAGAATGAACAGGAGCATAGAAAACACTTACAGTCTTTAATGAGCTTAAAAGTAACAGATTGCTCATTGATGGTAAGAAGAGTGAATTCTTTTTTAAAGAGATTCACTTCCTTGGGCACATAGTTTCTAAAGATGGTGTGAAGATGAATCCTCCACAGATAGAAGCAATTGTCTCTTGGCCAGACTTGAAAACCGTTCATAGCTGGGATTTGAACCCGGGTCGCCTAGGTGAAAGCCAAATATCCTAACCGGACTAGACGACAATGGAACCATGAAACCGGTCTATGACTCACATAAAGCGGTAGTTCCTTCAATTAACACCTAGTCTTTACACACACACATACATAAGCAGAGACCTCACTCCCTTGCTCAACACCAAATTGGCCCTGAAGACCGGCGCTCCTCTCGGTATTTCTTTATCAATTAAAAGATGGAAAATTACAAAAATGATAATGTTCCAAAATACATAATCTATAAACAGTTGGTTTTCATCTCTTCTGAGTAAATCCCAGCTGTATAAGAATAGTACAGCATATCCAGATCAACATCCCTTTTAGCAAAGCATTTTCTGTGACCAAAACCCAATGATTCCTTTTCAGAATTGCAATTTACAGATCTCTGAATTCACTATTCTTACTGTCCAGCATGTCCTGAATTCACTGTTCTTACTGTCCAAAAGAACAGTCCAGCATGTCCAGAGTTCACTATTCTTACTATCCAGCATGTGCAGAATTCACTGCTCTTATTGTCCACAGCACACTGTTCTTACTGTCCAGCATGTGCAGAATTCACTGTTCTTACTGTTCAGCATGTGACCAAAACTCAATGATTCGTGTGCAGAATTACAATCTGCAGATCTTTGAATTCACTGTTCTTATTGTCCTGCATTTTTTGTGACCAATACTCAATGATTCATGTGCAGAATTTCAAAGAAAACACAGAATTGTACCTTTGATGAAATTAGCCCATCATGCGAAGCATTTGCTCTGAGAATAGAGAGAGAGTTTATCAGAGAGAGCAAACTCTACCTCCGTACTTGAGTGAATTACGAATTTTTTTTAATGCTCTCTCTCTCTCTCTCTCTCTCTCTCTCTCTCTCTCTCTCGAATTTGTGCCACATGGCATACATGTAACAATTTTTCCATTTACACCTTCTGGTCTAAAATTCTCCATGATCGGTGCAAAATTTGACCTCGGCACGCTAGAGAATTAATCCTCCTGCAAAAACGAAGATAATGACGCAGACAGATTCTGGGGTCCAAAAATAGTAACTCCCTAATTTTTAGAGATTGTGACCCCTGCATTCCTCGAGTTGTTCTGAGCAACTTTTATCATTGTGACCACATCAAAAAGTATAATGTGGCTCAGTTACGGTGACTTTTATTCCGTGAGCATTCTCACATGTACAACTCCTATCTTGGTCAAGCTCATTGTCTTACACCATCTCCAATGGCTAAACACACAGTCCCAAACCACTGGCATTCTATTCTTCAGTGCTCGTTCAATAAGGAACCAGTCCTAAACCTCAAACAAACCGTTAGTCCAATTTGTCCCAATGGCTACCTCTTCTGGCCATATAAAGATCCCGGCTTATTTCAAGAGAACTCTGGGGGTAAGAAGCAACAACAACAAAAGAAAAGAAAAATAAAATATTTATATAAGTAAATAAGAAAAGCAACTGTAAAAAATATCACCACCTGGTGGCAGGGGTGCAAAGAGATCAGAGACGGCTATCAAGAGAGCGCGCAGGGGGGCAACCCGACACCAGATGTTCGACAGAGTTGAATGTCGGCCGTCCCGTTCGCTTCTCATCTTTTATTAAAAGTTCACCTTGAAAATGTTGAGAGTAGCTCCAAGGAGTCTTGTGGCACCGGCAGGGGTCAAACAACTGTTCTTTCACACTTCGGGATATCATAGCTTGTTCTTCCCCCACCTTCGCTTTTTCTCCTATTCCACCCAAACTGTCTCAAAAGGCTTTGCATCTGCATGATGTAGATCCAGCACTGTTCTAAGCCTTCCTGTTGAGCCCAGATTTTTCCTAAGAACTATAAATAGCCATCCTTGGTTTTTTAAGAATGGCTCATGAAAACACAGAAAAACCCACAAGTCATCAAGGGGATATAAATCATTGCACCCCAGTTTAGGCAGTGATGGTAGCATCTTTCAAACATCAGAAGCCATTGATTTTCTCCATTGGTAGCTAATATTTCAAATGTCTCAAAGAAATATGCACCGAGAAGAGATAGAGCTTATGCTGTTTCTATAATCGTAATGAGCTTCCACAAAAAGGATATCTATCTGTTTGCATTTAGAGAACATGATGTTGGTGATCGACAGCTTGGTCATCTGAAATCAGACTTCTCGATAGTGGAACACTCTTCCATCTCATTACTTGTGTAAAATCATGGATGATCTTCCCTTGTTGAGTACCTATATAGCTACAACTTGTCACAAACTTTAGCAGCACTGTTGAACTTTCAGCTCTATGAAAGGTCTATTTATACACACTAAGCATTAATTGTGGTAATTATGGCTGATAAACATAAGCACGTTCATATCAAAGCCATGCAAAACTTGTCTGGGAAATAATGTAGCTTGTTTTGCAAACGACTCAGAAGATCACTCACAAAGGCCTATATTTGTGGTTTCCATGAGTCATTCACATGGAAGTACTATGAAGCACTTGGAGGTGCCCAATCCAGAGCCAGTTTATATGTTAAGCTGATATTTTACCTCTAAACTTGCTCCAACCCATGAGTAACTACAATGGATAATCAAATCACAGTAGCAGTTGCAATTTCAACTACCCCTCCCATCTTATGCAAGCTCAATGAAGCCAAGAATGTTCAGCTAAGTCCCATACTTCATCATAGCTTTTGTCACTTTTCTAACTCTTGATCATCTTCTGCAAAACATCCATGTTCATGTCCAAGATCCCTTTCTTCAAGGTAGTTTTTGTACCCTTTTTTTGGAATCTTGATCACCTTCTGCAAGATGGGTGTCCTTGACTGGAAATTGGGTCCTTCTCCATGTCCATGGGCTTCTTCACAACATTTTTCTACTTCCTGTTGCTACCACTTCCATAATCAATGACATTTCAGTTACAAAGCTTTACTTGGATTCTGGTCGTTTCCTTTCTTTTGGTGCAGTTTTTGCCTTGTTTTTGTGCAGGACAGATTGCCACCATTATTTTTTGACATCAATGCTAGAATAGATAGAATTGTTATCGATATACATACACGCCACACTCTTTCCTTCATATTGTGTAGCATTACCAGAACACAATGGTGGACAAGTTCTTTGCCTAGTTTTTTTTCTCCCAATTTGACAAAAGGACAGCAATAACATTTTTCTTTCACCAAGCTAACAAATTGAAAACTGTAACTTCAGAGTCTTGCATGATGGACACCAGTTTCTCTTGGTTCCAAGACAAAAGCATTTACATTTTTTTGGAGCACAGATGTCAGGTTAAGGTTGCATGATCTAAGCTGAGTGAATGCCCAGTTTTCCATTTGCGACCCTAAAAGGTAGAATAGGTTCAACAAGAATCTTGCCGCATTTCTGAAAAGGGAAGATGTATTGAAACTAAGGACTTTTACATCCCATAATACAGCTACAAAGGTAGAATCTGTAGATTCTATTTACAACATGAACTTTTGCACACCTACCCAACATCCTTATGCCTCACTGAGAGAGTTATGATTGTGACTCAGACCACTGCACAGCTTTGCAATGTAAAAGTGGCTGTTAGAGCAGCATGGTCTGAAAGAGAGTAACTGTCAGGCCAAAACCCTTGCTCAGCTTCCAGGGGGAAAAGAAAGGCTTCTTTGATAGCAAAGTCTTTAACTCCCTTCTGAGTTTGAGAAACCCTATCAAATTCCACCTGTGGTTCTCCTGATACTACTTTTGATATGCCTTCTGCCACTGCTGTGAGAGCAGGATATGCCACTGGAAGTCCTGAGTGACTGTCTGAACCTGTGTCTGACGCGCATGGGTCCAGATCAAAAAAGCTCTGCAATCATAACATAATTGAAACCACATTAACCCAAGACCATGGAAATGAAAGATGTATAATAACAATAATAAAAGCACTGACCTTAAACTCGATGTAATCAATAAGTCCATTCTTGTTTACATCAATGGTTTGCATCAATTCTTCTACCTCTGCTCTAGTGAAGCCTTCTGAACATGATGACGTCAGTCCAAGCTGCATAGGCAAAAGTTCAAACAAAGCTCTCTCTCTCTCTCTCTCTCTCTCTCTCTCTCTCTCTCTCTCTCTGTGTGTGTGTGTGTGTGTGTGTGTGTGTGTGTGTGTGTGTGTGTGTGATGAAACAAGTTTGAAAGAAGTTTTCTATAGTACTGAATCTAGGAAATGTTTGAAAAGTGTTTCTTTCACATAACAAAAATTATGGGTCATGGAACTTGTACACCTTTAACATTCAAAGAAATAACCCTATTTCTCCATTACCTACATGACATGATCAAATTTTACAATACAAACCTCCAAATAATGCTATATCTTCAAGAATACAGATGTTACTTGCCATTTCTCAACCTAATATTTCTTCAAGAATTAGGCAATAGAAAGTATTTACTGCAATCTGATGCATCATACAGAGTCTAAACTGCAGTGAACAATGAATAATCATGGCAGTAATCCTTTTCCCGCCCTGGGGGGTGCGGGCAACAATTTCGGACTCTTTGCTTGTTTGCAAACCCTTCCCTTCCCTGGATTCAAAACACCCCTAGCAGGATTGGAAAATTTTACAGTCAATTGATCTTAGAGCAAACATCTGCAAATTAGATATATCATTTGCTCATCAAGGATCATGCATGGCTAATGGATAAGGGCAATTCTTTGTGGGGTCTCTGTAAGGGCAGGCTTGGTGGAAATGTATATTGATGGTGGGATGGCTCACTACAACCCCTTTATGCAAAGTCTTCATTTGGAGAATGTTGTTGTGTAGTCACCCACTTGTTGTAGCCCTCTCCAAACACACCGTTCCAAATGGCTCATGGTTTTTGTACTACAGCTAAGGAGACCTCTCTTTTTAGTCATGCCTTTTGGTTCGATTAATGTTCAACGACTTTCATAATACTTATGTTTTAAATCTATACATTCCTTATCAATGTATGGATCACTATCTCTTGAGCACAAGTCGAATAACTTGGCTTAGACATGAAAGAAGGAGCACCTAAGAATGCCAACTCATGGACCAAGAATTGGATCGATCAATCACATCCTCATTGTTTTTCCCAACCATTTTTTTGTGAATTTTTGTCTCATAGTAAGTTTCTAGCTAGCCCGGTTGCTCAACAAATATGGCCTCTCTTATCTCAAGTTTTGTGTTCAATTGTCGCAAGGCATCTCAAGGGCCAAAGCCCCCTTGGAGTATCCTAAACCAAAAGCAAGTAGCAGCGCAATTCTATCCCCAACAAGGTGGCAAAGGGCCAAAGCCATCTTCGAGCTTGTCTTCACCAACTTGTGCAGACTAATGAGATAAGAACTCCTCAAGGGGAATAAGTATCTCATGCTTATTGTTGCCGAGTTTAACATGATGACTTGGGCCTACTTCTTGCAGCTGAAGTCAGCAACTACCTCAAACTTTCAAGATTGGCTGATCTTTGAGGAAAATCAATATGGTCAGAAGTTGAAAGTCATTAGACCTGATAAAGGTGGGGAGTTTACCTCTCAAATAAAATGGTTTGATTCACTGTAGATCAACGGATACACCATGAATTTGCCAATACCAACATTACAAGAAAATGGAGTATTGGAGCAAAACGGCCATGCATATCCTTAACAGATCCCCGGCGCCTGCAATTCTCTGCATGACACCTTTTGAGGCGTATTTTGATGCTAAACTTGATGCTATCTTATTTCAAGATCTTTGGGTGTGACAAATACGTCCATATCCCAAGAAAGGAGTGAGGGAAGATGGATTGGAAGGTTGAGATAGCAATTGTACCACAAGGAGTGGGAGTGGCAAGAAGGGCTATGAAGCTCTCATTGTAATTATGCATAGATAGGGGAGTTTCTTTAAATCAACTATGAGTTGATGATCCATGCAATGGTAGACAAGGACCCCACATCCACTGGAGAAGCATTACAACATGATCATTTGCATAGAGCCCTAGAGTACAAACTTTAAGCCATTGAGTAGAATGGTATACACGGAGCTACTGCCTTGACCAACCAAATAAAAAGTGATTGGAGTGACGTGGGTCTTTAAGACCATGTATCATAGTGACTGCACTTTGGAGAAGCACAAGGCCCAATTGGTGGCCAAAGGGTTTGCTCAATACCCTAGAGTTGATTTTGATGATACCTTCAATCTTACCACATGGATGGCCCAGATCTCTTCACACCTCCTCAATATGTAGTGGGCAGGGCAGATAACCTTCAGGTAGGCAGATAGGCACAAGCAAGTGGGTAGCCTTTGGGCAGCGTGGACAGGCAACTGCAACATGTGGACAACCAGACAGCCGGGCGCTGGACTACCAAGCAGGCAATCTACCACTTTTCATATTCCCATCACTCCAATTTATGCTAGCTGAGTTGCTCCTCTATTTGGTGCCTCACCAGCCTATTTAGGCAGTCCCCTCGACACATGTTCTTGTATCTTATATCTGTCAACACTGAAAGTGACGTTCTTGCTGAGTTCATATTCTAACACCAACTCCTTGTATGTATTATGCCTGAATTGTAGTCTTCAATATTCTTCAATTCTCTCTCTCTCTCTCTCTCTCTCTCTCTCTCTCTCTCTCTCTCTCTCTCACACACACACACACACACACACACACACACACACACACATATATATTCAAGTGGCTACCCTAGCGGTAAGCCACTTGTTTTTATTAACCAACCCATTGACTTGGGTTCAATTCTCCCTTTTTTGTAACACACACACACACACACACATATATATAGTGTCCTCTTCCACAACACTCCACTCTCGCAATGTTGCACTCCTCTTTCTTTGAGTCTTTTTTTTTCCAATTAAAAGAGAGAGAGGTGAAAGAAAGACTAGGATTGAGCTTTCAATATTCACTATGTGCAATACCTCATATAATCTCTACAACATGTTGTGGATAATGATTAATCTTAGGAGAGAGATTACATTATTAGCATGAGTTAGAAGATTATTTAGATAAGCTACTACTTTAACCTTGATATGTTAGATGCTTACATTATCAAATATACACAGTGCACTCAATATTTAGTCCGCTATTGGTTGTTGGCAAGAGTTAGAGAGTTAATACTACCTTCATGGTTACCGGAATCTTTGTGTGACTCCATGTGTCCTCTCACAAGTGGCTATAGATGGCTTTAATGAAGAGAAGCAAGCATGCAAATGCATGCAATAAAAACAGAATTTGAAGGCCAGAAATGAAAGGTGAAAACTAAAACACGTGAGTAAAATTCAAGGCTCCCTTGTTGGGATAAAGGCCCCGGTTTAACCCCCCCGTGTATAGAACACGCACATTGTACATGTGAATGCACCCTTTACGTGCCCTAAGTATAAACAAATACATTTTATTCTTTGTGTACCAACACATTTTTGTTGGTAATTTTCACTCTGTTCACTCTCTCTTCAACCATCACACTCTCACGCTCACTCCTGCTCGATTTCCATCTCTCTCAACTGTGCTCTTCTTCCAACAACTGGTATCAGAGCCAAGACTCTGCACGCTTCCCAAGATCCAAGCGACGACTATTGGGCTTGCAGTAGCAAGCGTGTGGCAGCAAGCGTGTAGCAACAAGAGCAGGCAACGACAGCACAGTAGGCGTGACGGACCTGTGTCCACAGGTGCGAACTGGCGACAGAAACCAACGAAAGGCGGAGTAAAGGCGGGCAGCTGATGCAACGGGTTCAGTGGGCAGGCGCAGCAGTCGCATGACAAGCGACGAGCAAGCGATGCCGGCGGGCAAGCGTCAGACGTAACAAGGCATGGTCAACGGACCCTCCCCCCCCCCCCCCCCCCCCGGTCATTCCGTAAATTTTTTTTTAAAGCTAAAAGCTTTATTTTCTTTCAAATCTCTTTTGAATTCTTTCCCTTTGACAAGGGTTCATGCGTTGGAGCACGGGCCACAAATTTGTGCAAATTCGAGCCCAAATATTTGGGGCTTTTCCCAAATTTGACCTCGTTTATGCCTGACAATGATTTTCAAGTCAAAAATTTGCAAACATTGCATGTGGTGAACTCAATTAAATTGGGTATTTTGCCAGATTTGTTGGAATTTCGCTCTTTTAAGTAAAATTTCTTGACATTGGATCCCAAAAATTTGGGGCTTTTCATGTATTGGCAAAGTTTTGCTCAACTGGGTCAGATTGGCTGAGATTTATGCAATCTTGGACTTGAAATTTTGGGGATTTACGCAAAAATTTGATAAATTTTTTCATTTTTGCCCGTATGGTGATTGTTTCATGTGCAAACGGCAGAGATTTATTTTTGGTTAAGAAAGAATAGCAATGTATTTTGCTGGTTTCAGCTTGTGCTTCTGCAGATTAGTGCATTTACTCTTGTGTTCGTGATAAAATGGCTGCACTTCTTCCAGTTCAGACATCAAGAGTTTGATGGAGATCAAACGGTTTGATGGTCATGGCTTTGACCTTTGGAAAGATCGTATGCAAGGCATTTTGTTCCTAAAGGATTGTGAGGATGCTTTGCAAGAAGATAAACCTGCACTAATGTCTGATGCAGATTGGGCCAGAATAAATAAAAAGGTTGTGGCTTACATGAAGATGGGTGTCACTAATGACATTTTGACTGACATTAAGGGTTTAGATATAGGTTATGCAATATGGGAGAAGCTAAAAACTACTTATGAGATCACCACACATGTTAATCAGGTGCATTTAATGTGCAAGTTGGTGAGTATGCGTCTGGATGAGTCAAAGCCTATAGCTCAGCACTTGAGTGCATTTACAGGGATTTTAAATCAGCTCAAAGATGCAAATTTGGACTTTGATGTGATAAGTTGAGGGCGATCTTTTTTATCATGGCACTGCCTGACTCTTGGGAGACCTTGGTGGTTTCACTCAGCAATAACCCCAATCTCTCATATGATGGGGTGAGGGGTTCTATCTTGAATGAAGAAATTAGAAGTATGTCTAGTGGAGAAAACAGCAACTCAGCTTATAATGTAAGAGACAGGGCTGAAAAGAAAAATGCAAATGCAAGACACAGAAACAGAAGCAAGAGCAAAGGAAAGGAAAAGAGTGACATTACTTGCTATTACTGTGGTCAGAAGGGCCACAAGAAACCTGATTGTAGGTATTACAAGAAGGAACAAGAGAGAAAGAAGAATGCAGGAAATAAAAAGAAGGAAGAAAAGACAGATGCATCGGAGACAACCAAAGGCAAAGAAAAGACCAATGTGGCCTCTAGTGTGGTCATAGAGGACCTTTCAAATACAGAGGCTGATGTATTATGTGCAGTTGATTATGATGCCCTTGTATGTCACATGCAGGATAAGCAAATTACCAAGGCTGATGTGATTGATGCACTCTTGTCAGTTGATGATAGTGTCACTCAGACTTGGATTGTAGACTCTGGGGCCTCTTTCCATGTAACTCCTTGCTTGGAGTGTTTTGCTATGTTCAATGTAGGCAATTATGGAAAGGTATATCTTAGAAATAACCATGCTTACAGCATTGATGGGATTGGCACTATACACTTGTCTTTAGAAAATGATCAAGAGCTTGTGTTGAACGATGTCAAATATATGTCTGGCATTAAAAAGAGTTTACTATCTATTGGTCAGCTTGACTTGCATGGCTACAACACACTGTTTGGTGATGGTTTGTGGAAAGTAAAAAAGGGTTCCATGCTGATTGCAAAAGGAAACAAGAAGGGCACTTTGTATTGTTTGCACTGTAAAGCCTTGAATGGCAAGTTTCTTGCAATTGCTGAAATTTACAGCCACTTGGAGTTATGGCATAAGAGATTAGGCCATATGAGCCAAAAAGGACTTGATGTCCTTACCTCTCTGAAGAGGGTTGATGAAAAAGGCTCTAAACTTGACTTTTGTAATGAGTGTCAGTTTGGAAAGCAAATAAAAAATTCATTTTACTCTGGTGTCTCTCGTAAGTCAAATGTCTTGGACTTAGTGCATTATGATGTATATAGTATGCCCGCGAAATCGTCGGGTGGTGCTGCATATTTTGTCTTCTTTATTGATGACTGTTCCAAGAAGATTTGGGTGTACTTACTGAAAAAGAAAAGTGAAGTATTTGCTGTTTTTAAAACTTTTCATGCATTTGTGACCACTCAAACAGGTAGAAAGTTGAAATGCTTGAGAACTGATAATGGGGGTGAGTTCACATCGACTAAATTCAAGTCCTTTTGTGACTTGCATGGTATTAAGAGGGAGCTTACAGTCCCTTATAGCCCTTCTTCAAATGGAGTGGCTGAAAGATATAATAGAACTTTATGTGAAAGATTGCACTGAATGTTGTCCACTGCTAATCTCCCTCATGCGTTTTGGGGAGAGGCACTCAAAACAGCGGTTCACATTTGCAACCGCTCTCCAAACCGGTCCTTGAATAACATCCCTGAGGAGATTTGGTCTGGCAAATCGGCCTCATATGACCATTTACGCATATTTGGTTGTGATGCCTTTGTGCATGTTAGAGATGAGCTAAGAAACAAACTCAACCCAAAATCCACCAAAGGCATTTTCATGGGCTATGGTGATGAGGGTGAATTTGGCTACATAGTGTAATTACCTCAGTCCAAGAAAATTATTCGCAGCCGTAATTTTGTGTTTAATGAGGCAAAATTGCTTATAGGTACTTTAGCCTCTAATGAAGATATGAAAAAGGTGAAATTTCAAAGTTTGCAGCCACCTATTACTTCAGAAAATGAGCCTCATGGTGTTGTACCACAGGCTGAAACTGATGATCAACCGGTTATTTTTGAGCCAGATAATGATGAACAGCAAATAGAAGCACAAGGAGGTCATGGACAGCAAGATAGGCTTGCTGGCTATGAAAATGCAGGTGCTGGAAATGAAAATGAAGGTGTTGTACAGCATGAACAGCATGCTGAAAATGGCTTTACAGCAACCAATAAATGCTGAAAATAATATACCTCCTGATGTAGACCCAGTTCTTGAAAATGTTGATCATTGGGTACGCAGGTCTACATGCGTAAGAAGGCAACCACATAGGTTTAACCCCTCCTTGCATTATGTGATGCTTACAGATGAGGGTGAGCCTCTTACATACAAAGAGGCCAAGTCATGTGAGTTCAATAGTAAGTGGAAGCTAGCTATGCAGGAAGAGATTAAATCTCTATATGCAAATGATACTTGGGATCTTGTGTCATTGCCCAAGGGAAGGAAACCACTTCCAAACAAATGGGTATACAAAGTAAAGACAATTGATGGGAAACCCAAGTACAAGGCAAGATTGGTTGCCAAAGGGTATACACAGAAGGAAGAGATTGACTTCCAAGAGGTCTTTTCACCTGTTGAGAAGATGACCACTCTACGTGTGCTTTTTGCTCTTACTATTGTATTGGACTTAGAGTTGTATCAAATGGATGTAAAAACAACTTTCTTGGATGGTGACATTGATGAGGAAATCTACATGAAACAACCCAAGGGCTTTGTAGTTCCTGGAAAAGAGCAGATGGTGTGTAAGATAAAACGCAGCCTATATGTGTTGAAGCAAGCACCACAACAGTGGTACAAAAAGTTTGACACTTTTATGCTATCGCATGAGTTTACATGCAGCCATGCAGATCATTGCTTGTACATGAAAAAGGATGCAGATGGCAGCCCCATCATACTTGTTTTGTATGTGGACGATATGTTACTAGCTGGGAAAAGGAAGACTAGCTTGGATGCTCTCAAAAATCAGCTGAAATCAGCATTCTCCATGAAAGATTTGGGGAATGCATAGCATATTTTGGGCATGAGGATTCGTAGAGATAGAATGCAGAAATTGTTGTTTTTATCTCAAGAAAAGTACATTGGAAAGGTACTGGACAGATTTAACATGGCTGAAGCTAAGCCTTTTGGGATACCCTTATCTCCTTACCTCAAGCTTAGCAAAGCCAACAGCCCGAAAGATGACGTGGAAGCAAATGCTATGAAGGGAGTTCCTTATGCATCAGTTTGTGGCTCTCTTATGTATGATATGGTTGCTACTCGTCCAGACATTGCTCGTGCAGTGGGAGTTGTTAGCAGGTTTATGTCAAATCCTAGCAAAGCACATTAGGAGGCTATCAAGTGTATTCTTCAATACCTTAAGGGTACACAAAGAAAGTGTATTTGCTATGGGCAAGGTGCACTTAGTGTGTATGGTTATTGTGATGCAGACATGGCAGGTAGCTTGGACACTCATAGGTCCACCAATGGGTATGTCTTCACAGTTGCTGGTGGAGCTATTTCTTGGTGTTTCAAGTTGCAGAACATCGTTGCACTGAGTACCACTAAAGCTGAATACATATCAGCTACTACTGAAGCTTCTAAGGAAGCTATATGGTTGAGCAAACTTGCAAAAGATCTCGGCATGTGTATGGATACTGCAATTTTGGGATGTGATAGCCAGAGTGCTGTGTATCTGGCTAAAAATGCCATATATCATTCACGCACAAAGCATATAGATGTGAGATATCACTTCATCAGACAGATTCTGGAAGATGGTCAACTCACATTCACCAAGATTATACACAAGACAACCATGCAGATGTTCTCACTAAAAATCTAAGCAAAGCTCAGCACGAGCAATTGCACACAACTAGTTGGAGTTGGTTAGCTAGAGGTTCACATCGGACCTTTTAAGTGGAAGGTTGTTGGGATAAAGGCCCGTTTTAATCCCCCCGTGTATAGTACACGCACATTGTACATGTTAATGCACCCTTTATGTACCCTAAGTATAAATACATTTTATTCTTTGTGTACCAACACATTTTTGTTGGTACTTTTCACTCTGCTCACTCTCTCTTCAGCCGTCACACTCTCATGCTCACTCTTGCTCGATTTCCATCTCTCTCAACTGTGCTCTTCTTCCAACATCCCCCCCCCCCCCCAAAAAAAGTAACAAACAATACCGTGTGAAGCTAAGCTAGGGTCTGCACCGACAAAACACAAAATGTACAAACATGACTAAAACACACTAACACAATAAACGCAACAGCTAATCAGTTTGCAATGTATTTTTACCTCAACAAAAGATAGTTTGGAAAAAGACCCTGAAATGTTCTTATACACCAGTACTTGGTCTTATTTAGATGAAATTGTAAAGCGGACTTCTACATATCAAGAGTGCCACCTAAAATAAGACCAGCTTGTACCTGAGTTTTTGAAGTTTCCTGTTATTCTCAAAAAGAAACTATAGTTCTTCCAAAAGTAGAAAAGGTCATCAAATGCAAAAAGTTAAGGCTAAGGAAAAGGAAATAGATCCATTAGATATGTCCCAAAAGAAAGATCTATCTCAATGGCTCTTATCATTCTAGAGACTCCATCGGATGTTTGAGAACTGTACTTAATAGATATTTGTGGATGGACTTAGCTTACAGGAGTTGTTAGCATGTTCGAGTAAAATCTCTGAATTGGCACTATGTATGTATAAAGTGGTTATATAGTGAATAGCGAAGAAGTTTCTATGCAAGCTAGAGAAGTAAACATTGCCTTCAAAAGAGGTAATAGCAGTCCCGCAATGTTGTGGTATCATGATGGGAAAAGCCTCCAAATGAGCATCTACTTTTTTGTATTTAGCATGACATTTATAAATTATCACTTTCTATTCTCATAAAGCTATGGTCTTTAAAGCTAGTTGTATGATTTTCCCACTAAAATAACTTATTATAGTTAAAGGAAAGCCATTATATTTGTAAGGTGAACTAAATTGACACTATGAATCGATAATTACCTGGATAAATACCTAGTTTCTTGTAGTCATATAGATACAGCAAAGAGGAAAGAAAAGGAGAAATAAAAACCATCCGAGAAAAGAGAGATAGACATACATCATTTAAGCCTTGATAGAATGCATGGAAGGTGAGAGAATCTCCATCAGGGCGAAAAAATACAAAACCATCTTTGCCTGCTAGTCCCACTTTGCACATTTTAGCCTGCATCAAAATGGCAACCTTGTAAAAACATGAAGGCACCTAAATTTTGACAGTTAACATTGTTTTTCCTACTTGGAGCAAACAGCAACAAAAGAACTGGACACCTGGCCCATAAAGAGTTCCTACGCACCACATGCATTCAAACATGAAATTTAACAAAAGACATCCAGCATTATCAACAGGAACTCTTCAAGAAGAAATGGAGCCTGTGATGGGACAAAGAATTGAAAACAGCAAATCTGTCCCAAATTAAGAAGAGCCACTCAAGATGTCTACTTAAGCCTACACATTCAAAGCATAAACACTACTCAAGTGAATATAAATACAATCCAGAACAACACATACAATCTTGGCTACATTCGTAATGATCAAGCAATGCTTTTACAGTATTTTCTCTTTTCTTGACTTATCAATTTTCTTGCCCTTTTCATGGCTATCCTTTTTGTTTCCCGAATTATACATAGGTATAATATGCAATAGTTCAGGGCTGACATGGCATCAGTAATGTCCACACATTACAAACCCTAACTTCCAATTCAGACATTTTTAAATCTGAACAGAAGTGCACATAGTTCTGTGTTTGATCAAAGTATTCCTAAAAGTTAGGGAATTTAATAGGCAGCAAGGTCAAGCTTTGCCCAGAAATAGAAGCTCCTCATAAGTGACTTGGGGGGAGGGAAGTACCTATAGTCCCCCCTAACTGGCCCACCTAGAAGAGAGGGGCCTGCCAACTGCCTGGGAGCCTGACTGCCTTTTCCACTTCACATCCTACCCACTCATCAGTCATGTAACTTGAATCTGGACCTGCCCAAGAAATGACCACTTCTGATGAGGGCAGCTTGGTGCACCACTCTTCTCCCACTTTATCAGGCAGCCTTATCAAATAGCATGTGGCTGCCACCCTATCAATGCTGATCATGCTGTTCCTAGAGCTGGCCATGCTGCTTATGGCACTGTCAATGCTATCCTTGGGATTGGTGATACCGTTTGAATGTTGGCAATGCTGTTTTAACGCTGGCAATGGCTTATCTTTGGCCAGGCGATGGCAGATCTATCTCAGCAGGGTGAAGGCTGTCTTGGTGCTGGCAATCTTGTCTGGGCTGAGCGATGCAATTCTAAGGCTGTTTGTTTAATAATGCCAAAGCTAAGTATCGAAAATACATGTCCCCATGACAGACCTCTGTAAAGAAATACCCTAATGCAAAAATACAATACAATCGTATGACAGCACAAACTGAATAGAACACGGTTAGGGTTAGGGTAACTTAGGGACAATGAACACAGTGAAAATCATAAATGAATGAATCTGAATAATACAATGCTTATGCAACAAACATATTATGCAGTGAATGAATATTGTATCACAAACTCTCGTGTCTCAAGGACCGAGGCAAAGGTAATGAGATGGAGAGAGTGTCATACTCCAATGGATTCCAAAACACAGTAAGGTACTAGGTGGAAGCTGGTCAATCAAATGCAGCAATGTCACGAGGGTCGCTAGGCTTACAAGCATAGTTGCCTGGAATTTTGAAAACGGTGAAAAAGAAACGCATTTGGGAGGCCAAAACTCCGGGCAAAGCAGTGAAATAGGGAAACAAATTTTATGTTTATTTCAATGAATATTTTAATATTAGACATACATAAATTGGCGATACCATTTACATGTTGAACATCTATACCAAACCACTTAAATTCCTCAACAATATAGTGTATACGTGTAACTTTAGAAGAGATTTGACAAGTATACATGATTCTACAAAAGATTTAAAACTATAAGACTGTAAAATCATAATCCATGAGGTTAGAAACCTTTCAAGATCAAGATTTAGAATTTAGACTCGACAATGAACAACCATAGACTCGTATTATATCATATAGACTCAAAAACAAAGTACTCGGTAAACACTACATGAAAAATAAATACAACTATGATGTATCAATGATCATGTGTCAGTATCAAGACTCAAATGATGACAGACTACAATATCTCAGCCAAATGCAAATGAACCATAAACATAATCAACTAACAACAAGTCTACAAAGTACAAGTCTATGATCATAATCCATCATCTAATGAGAGTCACTCAGCATCGTCCAAAGGCATGTCCTTTGTCTCGTCCTCAAGGCTACTAGGAGGAGCACTAGTACATAGGAAGAGGAGGTATCATCATCATCATCATCCGACACTCCAGCTGTGAAGATAGAAGCGACTGCATGTCGAAGTCCAGCTTCTCTCACTTTAGATGATACATTATTAGACTGTGTCCAATGTGCAAGTGCAGACATCTCCTCGTAAAGCATATTGTAGATGTCTATCTCCTCCTCTGGAATGGTGGGAATGTCATTTGCCTTCTCTATATCAATCTTATCTACATTTACTTGCTTTGGCTCAAGTGTGTAACTTTAATTTTCAATCAAGTGCAAGTTACAATGGCAAAAAAGCAATCTCTCAAGCTCGGCAATCAACTGAGCAAACTAACTGAGTATACAAAATTTGGCCTGGTATAAATCAATCAAAGCAATTTCCCTACTATAAATCTATAGGTATACTCATCGAAGGGCTGACACAAGGTATCTTTAGATAAGCGAATAGTGGAATCGAGAGGCATGGCCACAAGCCATGTTTGATCCTAGAAATACTGATCCACCAAATAAAGAGCATACTTCTATTGTGACACAAAAATACATCCCCCAAATCAAACTACCTCCATTCCCAAAAAGTAAGGCAACAAATCGAGGTTTGTCGTCTCAAATGTAGTACAAAGATTGATCTTAATTTCCACTATGGTAACAGAATCTTAGCCAGTGTGATGAGTAAGTCATCGATGTACAACAAGATATAGTTGACCCTCTTTAAAGTGATATGGACATATAAGTTCAGGTCATAAGAGGTAGAATGGTATCTATGAGTTTCTTCAAACTCATCCATCCTATGGAACCAAGGCCACGGCGCTCGCTTCAGCCCATAAAGAGCTTCTAGTGCCGCAAGCGAAAGACCTTATTTTTTCAGCCCATAAAGAGCTTCTAGTGCCGCAAGCAAAAGACCTTATCTTTTCAATTAACAAAAGAAAACCTGGGTGGCTCCTCCACATAGACTTCTTCTCTCCAAATAGCCATTCAAAAATGCACTTTTGATATCCATCTAATAGATCAACCAACCATGGTGAGTGGCTAGCGCAACCAACAAACAAAATGATGTCAACTACACAATAGAAGCAAATGTCTCTTCATAGTCAATAACTTACTTCTATCAAAACCCTTGTACTACAAGGAGAGCCGTATTGTTGTCTAAAGTCCCATTAACTTTTAGCTTGGTCCCAAAAATCCACTTCATTCCAATGACTTTCTTGTGACTTGAACGATCCATCAAAGTCTAAGTCTCATTTCGGTCAATACTCTCTCGCTCCTTCTCCATGGCATCTTGCCACTACTGGAGTTCTAAAGAGCCTCCTACCAACTATTCAGCTCAATATGTGCTATGTAATCAACTATAAACAATGATGCAAATGAAGCCTGAGATGCAAGCTGAGTAGATCTTGTAGAGCCCTCTAGAGTCGAATTTGGTGAAAGGATCCCTAAATCCTGCATGGTCTACTCATACCAGCCAACTAATCACAAAAACGAGACATTAACTTTTATGAACTTGTAGATCAAAAAAGCAATGGTAACTACACTACTAGAGGTGTGTAATATGATATTTTTTCAAGCTAATCATGTCTTCTTTATGGAGTAGGATTGTTTAATAGATTTGGAACATATACTTAGATCAAAGTTTTTAAGCAAGAAGGTCATGAGGGAGTAGTAGATCTGGCTTAAAAGGCACAATCTCCAATGGAATAATTTGAGCAAATTGTGCAAAGTCTGATATAGAAGACTGTATGATATCCCTCTTATCAAAAACTACATCTCTTCCATGGTTGTTAGGTACGAAAGATATGGTACGGTACAGTATGATAAAATACGGTACTAGATGGTACCTTACGATTTTATAAGATACGGTATAATTAAATGTCGTACAAAAAATATGATACAGTACAATACCATAAAATGCGGTACTAAATGGTACCTTATGATTTTATAAGGTACAGTACGATATTAGTACAAAAAAATTTATCTTACTTTTTTTTTAAACTATAAATGATAAGACACATGTTTAAAGTGAATATAGACTACAGCAATGCCATTACAAAATGATATCAATGATCATACATGATACATCATACAACTGTCATAGGAATCAAGAGTTTGACAAGTCACGATAGACTCAAGAGTCAAGAGTGAAATCTACCAATCTGGATACAATCATCAATGATACGTCATACATCATCATCATTAGAGCGTCATCGAAAGAGTTTGAAGATGATCCCTCCGCATCGGATAATGAGACACTCTCATACTTATCCTTACTGATGAGGTTACCATCATCATTAAATGATGGCCCCCTAGGCAATGGTTGTGTAACTGTAAGCAAGGGGGAAATGTCATCGTCGAGTAAGGGATGAGAGCTACTAGAGCTCTGCTTCACATATGTTTGCAAACCACTCGAACCACCTCTCATTGATCTTGGAGGGCGCCGAATGACCATACCCTTGCTAGCAACTGTTGCAACTCGAACTCGAACTCGTCGCCCACGAGCATGCTAACTGTGAGTGTCACGAGTGTTTGCTGCTATGAGCTCTCTATAGAGCTCCACAAAGATCAGCTCCTTCACATCAATCTCTTGGTGTACACTCGAAAAAGTGTCATCCGTCAACTTGAATGTATCGACATTCATCTACACAATACATATAACTTGACATAAGATTATAAATACTAAATTGTTAACTTGTATAAAATTGAAAACAACAAATTTGAACTTGACTTGACCAAAACAATAAGTGTTTACCTACTTTGGACTACCCATGGTCATCATGGCCTTCATCGTGTACAAGTTAGTGCAACAATAGACTAGCCGCTCTAACTGTCGTGTGCTAACCTAATTGTGAATCTTTGTGTGAATAAGAGAATAGGCACTCCAATTTCTCTCGCATGCACCCAAAGAGCAATCCTGAGCAAGGACTCTCATGGCCAAGCACTGAAGAGTCTGCAGCGCATATCTAAAATTCTGCCACCAAAAGAGAGGCTTCACAAGTGACTCTCTTCTCCAACAAGTGGAAGAAGCAAAAGCCACACGTCCTCTCTGATCCATATAGTATCCAAGCTCCTCTAGAACTGTGTTGTGGTCATCCACGGGGGCCACACGAGTGAGATATGCAAGCTGGTTAGAATATAACTCTCTATCATCCACAACTACTGGAGACTTATAGGCTGGATGTAATAGTGCTGCAAATCCATGGATGGGGTTACGCATCCATGCCTATCTCTTCTCTACTAGATCAATGATATGTGTACACTGACTCCATGATCACTACGCAAGCCCGTGCCTCCACCAATGCTTCTCTAAAGAAGTGAACGAGAAGGCCCATGCTGGACCCCTCACAATCACTCATACGTAAAACCCTATAAAAGTGGTCATGGCAATCATGATCCCACGGACTCTCTGCCAAAACTGCTCATCGAGACACAAGCACTACATGGCTTTCGCCTCCTCCCTCTCATCCTCATCCCACTCATTCCATAGAGTAGACACTACCATGTGCTAGCGTAAGGCAGGACCGCACCTCATTAAGACGCTCCAAGAACAACCACATATAAGCAGAGCAAGTTGAAAAAGACTTCTTCAACTCAAGCATGTTATGCTCACAATACATCGCAAGCACCTTCACCTTCATTGTGAAGAAGGTAATAATTGATGTAGCCTTATGCACCACCCTCTTTATCCATTTGAGCTTCCCAATGTCCTTCATGAGCAAGTCCAAACAATGACTTCCACATGGAGTTCACACTATCAAAGGAAACTCGGCATCAAGCAAGCAACCCATGCACCGACAATTGGATGCATTGTTAATAACAACTTGCACCACATTTGATAGGCCCACCTACAACCACATCATACATGGAAAAATTCAAAATTATGATAAGAAAAGATTTAGGGGGACATGAATTAAAAATTATAATAATAAAAGTAACAACTTTAAAATTTAAAAAGACAATGTATACCTCAATGATAGCTTGCCGAATGCGGTGATAGATGAATGTGCCAGTCATTTTTCCTCCTCTCTTTTGCCAATGTCTACGGCCCGCAAAAAATATGTGGTGAGTAGACATAAAACGAGTATGTTGACATTGAATGCAAGATTGCACTCGATCACCATGTATGTAATCTCAATGTCCACTTGTTATTGCCTTTCTCTAAGAAAGGCAACCAATCCAAGCATATGACCGAGAGCGAGAGAGAGAGGGAGAATTGCATCTCCGGTGCCGCATGAGCCTCAAATCTTTGCCTTTTGCCAATGTCAAAGCTGGAAGCAGATGTGTAGTTGGCACCACCAATGGTGGAGGCCTCACCCGCATCAGTTGAAGATATGTCTACATTTGAGGCTTCCTCACGAGTAGACATAGGTGTGGGTGCCATCACCAATACACCACTTCCTCCTCCTCTAGGGGATCCCCCTATGATCTTGGCAAAAATCTCCTCTACAATGTATTGAGGGGTCACCTTGGATGCGGCAACTTGCCCCTCCCCCCCCTTGGAAAGATATTAAAGAAGCCGGATCGCACTACTTGTGTAGCGCTTCCCACAATACTTACATGTCCAATGGTGGAAGTCGGACTTCTTTGTGTCCTCCACATGGATGGCATGCAAGTTGAAGGCCTCATACTTCTCGCATGTCATGATACTAACGCGTCAAGGCAAGGCCCGATGGAGAGAAGAGAGTGGAGACTCATCACTCCGATCAACAATCACGATGATGCTTGAAGAGGGAGGGGATGGGAGGAAGAGGAGAGAGTGAGAACTTTAAAGGCTTGAAGACCTAAGAGGGATGGGATGGGGAGATGATGCTTCAAGAGGGAGGGGATGGGGAAACTTGGAAGAACAATGAAGAGGGAGGGGATGGGGGGAAGAGGAGATGATACTTGAAGAGGGAGGGGATGGGAGGTTGATGCTTGAAGACAAGAGGGTGGGGATGAGCCTTGAGGAGAGGGTAAGACTTGAGAGAGTATGCAAATGAGCCCCAAGTTCACAACCCGTCCATTTTCACCAAACGCTACCCCAAGCCCCCGCGAAAATGCGTCAAAATCATGCTGCATAACTGGTTTTTGTCTGCATGATGGGTGGAAAAAAGCCACCCAAAATCACGTACGAATTCGTTCGGTACCATACAAGTATGTATGGCACAAACCAGTCTGTACATCGTATGAAGGCAACTATGATCTCTCCTAAAGATCACCTTGTTTGTCAAAGGATCGAACAAACGACATGCCTTCACTTTGGAGGAGTAACCTACAAAAATCAAGAGATCTACAAAAATCAAGAGATCAACTAAAGAAGTGAGATTTCAGGATGTGCATGTACGCACAACTTCCAAAGACTCTAAAGTGGAAAATGACAAGCCAAGAGCCAAAAAATGCATCATATAGAGTCCTCTAAGGGATAGCCACAGTAAGGCACCCGTTCAGGATGTACACCAAAGTGGTAACAGCCTCAACCCAAAGGCACTCAAGGAGCTGTTGCGAACAACATAGAGAGTGCCATGTCTATGATGGTCCAGTTTCTATGTTCTATGACTCCATCTTGAGAAGGGGAGTTGGTAGAGGTAGGCTAGCGAGAGATGCCATAGTCTTATAGAAACTCAAAAGACTTGTGGGAGGTAAACTCGCCACCACTATTACTCCTCATGCATCCTACACAACAACCATTCTGATTATGAACTAGCAACACCCAAGCAAAGAAATGTGTCTAACTTATGCTTAAGAAAGTACACCCACATGAATCTAGAATGCACTATCAAAAGAAGCACAACACATCGTTCAAGGTGGCAATGGATGTCGATCCACAAATATCAACATGAATCAATCTAAGAAGCACCTCAGCTCTATGTGTGGACTGCTGAGGGAATGGGGTATGGTGTTGTTTCCTGAGTTGACATGCTTTACAAATATCTTGAGATAGCTTCAAGCATGGAAAGCCCTCAACCATTTGACGATGCAGCAACTCATAAAGAGAGTTGTATCCAAGATGTCCTAAGCGAAATTTCCAAAGATGCTCAGTGTCCATTGGCTCTCATGCAGTACAGCAGAGCACCAGCTCTATTCCAGCACTGTAGCAGAGTAGGAGAGCCCATTTTTCACTAAGTTTGGTGGTGATTGTTGTCTTGTAGCTTCTGATCAGACTGGTCAGACAGTGTGGCTGACCTGGCCTGCTTCCCGAGCACTGTTGCCAGTCTGCCTGTATCCTGGCTATCGCAAATGAAGCAGCACAAAGAATGTTATGTAGTCAGAAAGTGACTACTACATTTTTGTAACAAGTAGTTAAAACAAATTTTTACCATCTTGCTGAATCCCATAACCTCAAAAGGGTAACACATCAGTACAAACAAAATTAACATAAACTTTGTGTTCTCAAGAATATATTGTCCTTTATGAGACCAAACATCTCCATGTGTAGGTGCTGCCTAAAATTAAAATTAACATCCACCAAATACTACAAACTCTGAAGGTTTTCTTCAAGTAGCACATAAGGTTCTAAAATACTCACATTCACACATACATTTATGATCACCACTGCGAGTAGTCAACTTCAGTTGAAAACACAGGTCAGCTCACACTTTAATCAATCTTTCCCTAAACTATGTGGAGATAATCACATTGCTCTGCAAAAACATAAGCTGGCCAAAAGGATGACCTAAACTATGTAGTGCTTAGTAGTTCAGTATACAAACCTTTATTGTGCCAATCATAGCCTCCATCCAGCTCTCTGAAAGGGACTTTTGATGCACACTTGAAGCTAACAGCCAAATAAAATCAACTTCGCAAGTATTTCCCAGATGGTTTCGGTGACTAATCCACTGTAAGAATAATGAAGTTCTTTCAGAGACCATTATTACATTAAAAGCCCACTCAAAAAATCCAGAATTAAAATTAGGGACTGCAATTGCACTCAAAGGAGAACAACAAGGCAAGCATGATGGCATGACAGACACAGCAAGTTTAGAAACTCTTGCTTTAAAAGTCTAATCAGTAAACTTAGAATTGCATAGGCTTGAATAAAAGTCCATTTGACACGGCACACATGCAAGTCTGATGTAATCTCTCTCTTACATAGTGAGCATCAGCATCTGTATAACCACGGGCAGTTTCAAAGGATGACAAGAAACCCTGAGAACGCAAAAACTTATACACGCGACCACGCTTGCTTCCATTCCAATCACTGTGTTGGCAGCAGAGTGCTCAGCTATAAAACCAATAGACAAACCATCAGGAAATAAGAACAGATAAAAGAACAAGATTTGTACCCACAAAGGATCACCGGAACTGCACCGATTTTATTCTCTATCTTGAACTGCTGTAGACACTCCATGATCTTGTACACCTGCTCCAAAGCCCCTTGTTCAATAAAGTTCTACAGCTCACAGCCATCCTTTCTTAAGCAAGAAACTCCCAAAGAACACACCTGCCGCAGTCGAATGAGACAATAGCTGAAGTCATGGGGGAACAGCAGGTGTGTGTTCACAACTAGAAGCTCCAATTGTGAATTCTGACTTTCTTTACAATCCGGCACCCTCAACTGAAGATGAAAAATTTGAGCAACTCGATCACCACAGTCATTAAACACGAGCTTTTTATAGTTGAGGACTGTAAGTCGGTCATGTTTGATGGCAGTAAGGAGGCCTGCCATGTGTGACATAAACCAAATTCAGTCAAATTGGTAATAATCTTGAAAAATGTTCTATCCCATCTTGATACATGCAGTCAATCCATCACTAACTGAATATATACCGTCAAAACAACTACAGTCATGTTTTCTTGTTTTAGATGATTGTTTTCAGCAGTTAAAACTTTATAATAAAGCTTGTCATACTATCACAAAAACTACTTGTTGACTCAAACCAAGATTCAGAATGTGTGTATCGTTTCCAGTTTTTTCATGCACAGTCATTATCCTCATCTACTTCACTTGAAGGAAGTTGATCACTTGGTCCTCAAAAATCACAATGGTCAATGCAAAGCTTAGAACATAAGGATGAAGGGCTCAAAGTCAAGAAAATGTCAGTGTGTAGTGTTGCAAAGGTGGATGCACAGCCTGAGATGAAGAGTGAAATGTGTGTGTGTGTGTGTGAGAGAGAGAGAGAAAGAGAGAGAAACTCTGAAGAGAGTAAATGCTGAAGACTGAAATCTAGAGCAGAGTACGGTGGGTAGGACGTATAAACCTCAATAGACTTCACAATCGCTCTACCAAACAATTTATATGACCATGTGATCAGCAGCCTATAAATAGCCGACAAAATATCTCCAGTCGGCTAGGTAAATACGGTTGACATGCAACCATCAATCAAATAATTGTTGCCAAACCTAACCGTAGACTGCTGCTGCCCAACCTGACTGCACTACCCGCCTGTCTATTGACATGTGCTACCTACCTAACTTGTCATGAATCGCATGGTATGGGGGCTTGCTTAAGCTACTGCGCCAAACACACACCATATACACAAGAGAAAGCTCACTCAAGAACACAAGATGAGAGATGGAGTTTTCTTGTTAGTTTCTTCTTCTTCTTTTTCACATAATACAATGTACACAAATTATAGATAAGATACAAAATAAAGGAAAGTGGCCTAATAAGTCAAACAATGCATAACTGGCTATACTAATCAACTAACTATGCCAACTGTAGCTAGGTGCAACAAACTAAAAATAGTAAGTGATAAATCAATGGCCATGTGAGGATCATAATGACCACCGATGTGCTAAGTATAGATGTGCGGACCCATCTAGCCAGGCGGTCCATTATCAATGTCCGCACATATTGAGCTTGTCATCTCAACACTTCCCCTCAAGCTCAATCGTATCTCTGCAACTCCAAGTAAGCTTCAAAATTTTCGAAGCTTCTCTACACCCAATCCCTTTGTGAAAATGTCAGCTATCTAATCCTGTGTGCTAACATATAACAAGTCAATCTCTCTTGTAAGTACCTTCTCTCTCACAAAGTGGTAATGCACCTCAATGTGTTTTGTAATAGCATGGAACACTGGGTTCCTAGCTAGTCGTATGCTGCTCATGTTGTCACAGTGAATGACAACTAGATCATTTCCCTGTACATCTAAATCACCCAATAACTTTTACAGCCATACTACCTTACATGCTATCATAGCAACACCTTTGTACTCGATAAAGCAATCATAGGTTTCCTTTTGCTGCTCCACATAATTGTTGTATTATCAAGGGAAAACATGAATCTACTAGTAGACCTTCTATCAAACATATTACCAGCCCAATTTGCATCTATATATCCAAACACCTGTATATCCTTACCTGCCTCATAAAAAATTCCATAATGCAAAGTGAACTTCACATATCTCAATATGCATCTAACTATATCCAAATGAGGCTTTCTAAGCATCTACATAAACTAACTGACAAGGCCAACAACATAACTCAAGTCTGACCTTGTGATAGTTATGTAAATCAGACTCCCTATATCCTCCTGACATAGGGTTTCCTATCTTATCCCCAACATCAGTACTCAACTTCACATTTTGCTCCAATGGCATTGAAAGAGACTTGCATACTATCATACCATACTTGGACAACATATCTAAGCCATGCTGCCTTTGGGATAGTCATATACTATCATCACATCTCATCACCTCAATAACAAGAAACTAGCTCTTCTTTAAAAAGTCCTTAACTTCAACAATCCTACTCACTGTGATCTGTACCACATAGATGACTATGATAACCGAGCTTGCATCTCCCTTTCTCACATAAAGTCAATGATTAGCATCAAAAACATAAAAGCCAATATTGACAAAATACTCTTTGATCTTGTCATACCATGCTCTAGGTGCTTGCTTCAGTCCATAGAGTGTCTTTTTTAACCTACACACATATGTGGGATACTCTAAATTCTCGTAACATATTGGTTGCTCCATATACACCTCATTTTGTAATTCACCATACAATAAAGCATTCTTGACATTCATTTGCTGCAAACTCCAACCTTTGGCATACCAAAGCAATCACACATCTAGCCATTGTCATTCTAGCAATTGGACATGTCTCTTCATAGTCTATGTTGTATATTTGAGCATAGCCTTTTGCAACTAACCTAGCCTTATACCTGCTAATAGAACCATCTACATTATGCTTGATTTTGTAAACCCACTTACAGCCATTAGCTTTCTTACCCTTAGGCAATTAGACTAGATTCCAAGTTTTACTGGCTTCTAATGCAATCATCTCCTTATCCATTGCTATATCCCAATGAGCATGACTAACAGCATCCTCAAAACAAATAGGCTCAACATCCTCAACCACCTTTACCATGTAAGCATAATGATGAGCTCCATAACCTTCAAAACCAAAACTTTTAACAAGGTATCTGAGCCTGCAAGATATGCGTACCACTGGATCAATCAATGGAGCCTTTACATTACCATATGCTCTCTGTATACCTAGCTTTCTAACTAAAGAAATACCAAGCTCATCATCCAAACTCTCTGCCCCACTGAAATCTCTATCAAATCCTAAATGAGCATGACCAACAGCATCCTCAAAACAAGTAGACTCAACATCCTCAACCACCTTTATCATGTAAGCATAATGATGAGCTGCATAACCTTAAAAACCAAATCTTTTAACAAGATATCTGACCTTGCAAGAGATGCGTACCACTGAATTAATCAATGGAGTCTTTACATTACCATATGCTCTTTGTATACCTAGTATCCTAACTAAAGGGATACCAAGCTCATCATCCAAACTCTCTGCTACTGAAATCTTCATCAAATCCCAAATGACTAGAAGATGCATTATTACTATTCGACACTTTCTTCTTTCCTTTATTTTTACCTACAACACTTGTAGATGTACCTAAAGATGTGGAGCTACTCCTTAGTCTCCTAGACCAAGGGTTAAGTATAGATGTAGTACCATAATATTTCTGGTTCACTAAGGCTCCATGATTCTCGCTTTTCTTTCTATACATAACTATCATCATCATCATCATCATCATCATCCAATCATCACTACTAGACACATATCAACTACTCATCTCATCAAAAATAACATCTCTACTCACTCTCAACTCACCTGTGACAAAATTATAGCAAAGATACCCTTTCTGCTCTAAAGAATATCCAATAAAAATACACTTTTCAGCCTTTGGATTAAGCTTCTTTTGCAACTCATCTGACACATGAACATATGTAATACAACCAAACACTTTCAAGTGTGACATATCAGACTTCTTGCTTGCAAAGCATTTTTTAAGGATCATTCCATGAACTGTAGTTGTGAAAGTTCTAATAGAGCAATATAAATAGCTTCAGACCAAAAGCATTTTGACCTATTCTTTTCATCTATCAATACTTATACAACTTCTGCAATATGTCCATTTTTCCTTTTCACAACCCCATTTTGCTATAGGATATACCTACAAGTAAATTGTCTCTTTATTCCATGACACCTCAAAAAGTCACTAAACTCATTAGAGAGGTACTCTCTCTCTTTTTCTTCATGAAATATATATATAGCTTTCTTGAAAAATCATCAATAAACGCAACAAAATATTTGCTACCACCAAGGGATATGTTTTGTATAAACCCCTAAACATTTATATGCATAACATCAAGTATATTTCTACTCACATCTCTATCATGTGAGAAAGATTGCCTTACTTGCTTACCAAACCGATATATTTCATACACTTTATGAAATTTTACAAATCTAAAAGTAAGCAACCATGTAAAAGCAAACAATCATTCGTATTACATTAATTTTAGCATTTGTACATTTGTGTGTCCAATAGGTTTGTGCTATATTTCAATGTTTGCAACCACTTCTTTTCCTTTAGCATACATAGTAACATTTATAGTAAGAATTTCAATATCTAAAGTGAACATGTAATTAACTCTACTTCCTTTTGTGACGAATCTACACTTATCATTAAAGTCTTCTACAAAACAGCCTTTTGCATTAAATCGAATATGCAACCCTTCCTCTATCATTTGGCCAACAGACACTAAATTCTTAATAATTAATGGCACATGTAATACATCTGACATACTCTTAGTCCGGGTCATCATGCAAGAACCAGGAAACTTTTTGAATGTATAAAATTTGATGGCAAGAATCATCACTCGTCTACACATAACTAGAATTTTATAAATCCTACATCTCTCCAAACCATTCAAAACGACTAGTCATATGATTAGATGTACCTAAATCAACATATCATACATTATCATGTATTCTCTTTCCTGTAACAACATTCATCATGTGCTACATAACAAACTTAGTTTTGTCTCCATTCTGTTGTGAAGTCAATGCATACTTTTCTTGTTGCAATTTACCACTATGGATATCATTCTTCTTAGAATAACAATGGGCTGCAATATGACCTCTTTTGCCACAATAATAACAAACAATACCAAAATTACTAAAACCTCTGTTCTACCATCCGTCTCTTCCTCTAGAGCTCCCCTTGCCTCTAAAGTTTTCATAGCCTCCTAAAACCTGCATTTCACCCAACTGTCGATTTAACATGTTTTGCTGATTATAACCAACACGTCTCATACCATGGCCTCTTAAAGAGGATCTACCACATCCCCTTCCTAAACTTAAGTAAAATGCTTCGACCCGTTCACCACCACTTTCAGATGATTCACCCTGCATGTTGATCTATTCAGTGATCATGAGAAAGATCAACTCATCAAAAACTAAACATAGCTTTCGTTCATATACAAAAGTACAAAAGATTTTCAAACCTTTTCATTATTAAGACTACCCAAAGTAGATAATAGCAAATTATCATCATCACGCATTGCATCAATCGTTGCCAAAGCGTCTGCGATACTCCTCACCTTCAAAACATACTCATTGACAAACATTTTTTCTTTTTTTAAAGTATTGAACTCTTGCTTTTTTGTGCCTTTGTATTAACTAAAAACATATTTTTAAAAGTGGTCCAAGCTACATGTGAACTTTTTACATTTTTAATATAACCTAGCATAGTATTATCAAAGACTACAAATAGCTAATACATCACTTTTTTGTTATTTCCATTCCATTCTTTCCACACATTTAATTCATCTACAGTCGTAGAGGGTCACTTAGCTCTGGCTCCTAATCTTCACCTAAAACAAACTCGCAAAAACATTTTCCAATAAGGAAATTTGTTACACGAAACTTCCATGATGAATAGTAGTTCTTGTCCAACTTCTCAATGATGGGGTTTCCACTGTTCTCTACCATTATTACAAAATTAGTATAGAACAGTAAGCAAGTCTTCTACAACTTTTTACAAGTGCACAGCAATACACAAAGCAACCTTTTTCATTGAGTGCTCAATATTATATGTAATCTGCAACCTATCTGCAAATAAAACTTGTGTTTATTACCTGGCAATCCTGGCAAACATCTGAAAACTTAACAGATTCGAAATTTGTAACCTGTGCACCAACTTTCGGTCAATACAATTGAAATCGCAATATACCCTAAAACTATTGTCCACAACCTTGAGAATCTAAAATGGAGCCCAAAACTACCTTAGATGGCCAAAAAAGCAGCGGAAAAGCTCTAAAGGTCATCTACAGAATATATGGTACTTTGCTCACATACCAAATCTCATAGCAATCTAAGATTTTCACCCTGCCCTGCTTCCAATGTCTCCACAAGCACTATCCAAGAGAAAGTGAAAGAATGGAAGAGGTTCTTATCTATTGCTTGCTTGCTCGAATCCTTGTTTCTTCTCCTTTACTTCATCCTTTAAAACTAGCCTCTCAATGGTGCCACTAATACCATGTCATAAATCACGTTGTGGGGGGATTTGCTTGAGCTATTGCGCCAAACACATACCATCTACACAAGTGGAAGCTCACTAAAAAACACAAAAAGAGAGATGGAGGACAAAACGTTTTCTTACTAGTTTCTTCTTCTTTTTCACACAATACAATGTACACAAAATATAGATAAGATACAACATAAAGAAAAGTGACCTACTAAGTCAAAAAATGTATAACTGACTATACTAATCAACTACACTATAACTATGCCAACTATAGGTAGGTGTAACAAACTAAAAATAATAAGCGATAAGTCAGTGGCCATGTGAGAATCATAATGACCACCGACGCGCTAAGTGTAGATGTGCGGACCCATCTAGCCAAGTGGTCTATCATCAATATCCGCACATATTGAGCTTACCATCTCAACATAATAGTCTAACCTGCCCGACACTGCTTGCCTAATGGGCTATCCACCTATCCGCTACCCATACAAAAAACGAGCCTCTACCAGAAAACTATATTGACTCGAATCAAAATTCTAAATACGTGTCGTGTCCAATTTTATCAACGTGTTAGAGATGTCTTTAAGCTTAAGTGGAAGTTGATTGCTTAGGCCTTAAACTTGGAAAAAAAGTGTCAAGCCAAACCAAGATTTAAGAAATGCTAAAACTCACTTCAAATGATGTTGGGCTGGGAAAGCCATATTTAGTGTTTCTCCATCAGCTATGAGAAGCTTGCTCCAACAGGTTGCAAGCTAGGGAAGGCATTCCCTTGTGTATACAAATTCTTGAAAAGCATAATGCCACCGCTCTGCCATACATCACGTATGCACTCATGTAGCTACATGCCAAATCTAAGCTAATAAACGGATCTTTTTCTTGGGTCGAGGAGACCAAATATAAAAGAACATACACACCGCTTCCTCTCAAAAACGCCCAGCCACCAAATTTGAAACCATTGAAGTCTATCCTTGCAACGCAACTAGAAGAGACTACCAAAATTATCTTCAAAGAGTTGAATGCAAAGAATTCTCACTAGTAATTTCCATCCTAAGTTATTTCAAGGAATGACTAATGGTTAACATATCAAAGTTCGAACATTGAGTAAACAAGGAAAACTAAAAATGCAACATTTACTCAAGAAAACTGATATGTCTGTAGTTTCTTAACGCCTAATAGTCAAGCATTATACTTTCCCATAATGTAACCAATATGGCCCTAGGTCATGTCTAGAAAAGGGTGATGATCTTGATTGACACTCATATAGGATAGCCCACGAAGCCCACCCATGAAACCAATTATAGCGAAGGATGATCCTCTATATCCTTGAGGACATAGCCATAAATTACTAAAATCAGTTTTTCTTCTTTAATAGGGTGGTAATTAACCTGATCAAGCACTAATTATAGCAAGATTAAAACACATGTAAACTAAAAATACAAATTTACCACTTAAAACTTAGACAATGGGCAGCCTATTGGCCCCAAAACTGGCGCCGGTACTTCTTTATCTTGTATTGCAATCTAGATGGAATACACTAAGAATCCTTAAATTTGCTTTACTCTTCAATTGCTTCTTCCTGTCACAAATGACCAACAAGCCTTCAAACCAACTTGCCCCTTGATTTGCTCAAGGAATTGAGCTTCACCATGCTTCTTCGGTGACAAATTCAACCCTAAATCACTATTGGAAAAATGGCCTCTTGAATCTCCTAAAATCTCCCAATTTTAATGACTGAAATTTAAGTCTCTAAGCCTTCAAATCTAAGCACACTTCTCGAGGTGGCTATCAAAATCTCCACCTTCCATGGCTAAAATTGTTGGAATTCATTGAGGAAGTATGAGAAATGGCTGGAATTTGAGAGAGAATGTTGTAGCCACAAAAAATCAAGAATTTCATTGCCAAAAACTATTTAGATCAGCTATTGCCCTGTGTTGGAGTGCATTTCCTACATTCCCCTACTGCCAAGAGGCCTAAAATGGCTGTCGCAAGTGCCGTCTAGCAGCCTCCCCAATTGTCACCTATTGCCTGGGGATCCTATGGGGCTGTGACCTTCTGGTTCAAAGCTTGCCGATGGTTGTTATAGCCTCTAAACTGCATGTGCAGCCTTCTCTCCCCATATCTCAGCTCCTACAAACTAGAATGAGCTCCTCCCAACCTCCCATCAACCCTTCTCTACACCTGCATGGGCAAGTTTTATCAAGTGGCAACCTTCCTAATCCATGTTCCAACAATTTCTTGCATTATTAAACTAATTTTCAGAATATTACTTCTGGAAATTAATTTAATGATTATTTCTTGCTCTGAAAAATAATCTGATCAACCAACAATTAAATTGGCTAGGCCAACTTATTACCCAAGTATTCCAAAGCACTCATTAGCCCCTGGACAAGCATTAAATAATTAACTCTTGCCCAATCATATGTCATTGCTAACACTTAAGGCTAATTAAGTGATCTAGACCAATTTCGATACCATGCACCACTTAGTACCTGTGAAACACAACTTATTATAACTTTTTCCATTGGCACCAACTAATATCTCAAGATCCTACGTCCCACATTGTAAAGTAACTACCCCCTTGAAATCCTTGCAATCATCCTCGATTGCACTACAATGCATCAAAGCAAAGCATATTACACTGAAATTTCCCAACACCTATAGCTGATATCCTCATCCACCTTGCGTTTCATCTGTGTAACCACTACCTTGGCATCACTTGGAGTTTGCGTTTTTGACCCAGACTACTGCTAACTTGACTATTCAACACCTTCTATGGCTGTGTTTGCTGTTTTTCTCTCTCCTCTACTTATCTGACTGATCCAACTATCCACAACTGTGTTTGCCTACTTCTACCAAATAACTATAGTGAGTGCCTTGCTACATTTCAAGATCCATCAAAGTCCAACACTCTCTCCAACTCATACTCTCTACCACTCCAGTCCCCAAGGGGCTCAATATTCTTCAGACTTCATTGCATAGCATGTTTACTACATGAGCATTGTATTTATTTTAAATTCATTCAGTTTTTAATTCATTGTATTCATTGTCTGTAAGTTACCCTAACCCTAACTATGTTCTTCTATCACTTCTATGTTAATCAAGAATTGATGTTGATTTGTCCTAATGTGCACTCTACAAATGTTTATCAATAATTACTTTGATCTTCTCCCTATTAAGGTGAACTTGAGTTTTGTTGTGAAATTTTGTGAATCTCTCTCTCTCTCTCTCTCTCTCTCTCTCTCTCTCTCTCTCTCTCTCTCTTACACACTCGAGTATGAAAAATAAAAGCCTAAAAGGACAATGTGCTCTAAAAGACAATATTTCTTTCTCACGCTATAGGAGTTATTGCCTAGTAGGAGCTCCTGGTCTAGTTGTCCTCAGGTAGGTAGGTAGTTTAGACAACCACTTAGGATAACCTCTTTGATAGTTCTTTTTAGCTTGGTCGTGTTGGAACAATTAGTTAGTGACTAGCTTTGGGCTTTCTATCAGCTTATGCTAGGCCTACTCCTCATGGATTTCATGCCTTGGTTTTTCCAACTTCCCATACATTAAATTTGAAAAGCTTAGACTATCAAAAGTAGCATCTCAAATAAAATAACCTAAATACTGTTGTACGATTGTATTTGAGTTTCTATGTTAGGATATTTCTCTGCGTTAGGGTATCTCTTTGCACATCAATCATTACATTCTTTTTCCCATCTATATACATAGTCATCAAAGAAGGTGCCCGCAAATGCCTTATGTAGCCTGAAAAGATATGACCCATCATCTAATTAAATGTGGCAAAAGCATTCAAAAGTCCAAAAGGCATGACAAGAAACTCATAAAACCCAAACGATGTCCTAAAAGCTATCTTTGGAGCATCCTTCAATCTAATGTGGATCTGATGATATCCACTTTTTAAATCAACAAAATTGAATATTGCTGCCCCTTATAATCTATCTAAGACATCATTGATCCAAGGGATCAATAATCGATTATTTATCGTGATTTTGTTCAAAGCACGATAGTCAATGCACATACACCATAAGCCATTCTTTTTCTGTACCAAAAGTACTAGAGAACAAAAGGGAGATGAGCTAGGCTAAATCAGCCCTTTTTCTAACACCTCATTCACCAACTCATTATCTCCTCTTGAGCTACATGACCCTATAAGGTGGCTTATTAGGAGAACTACTTCTAGGAATGAGATCTATACCATGATCTTCGGGCCTTTCAGGCAATAGTTGCTCTAGAAGTGACTATGAAGAGTAATCAACAAATAATTACAGAAATGAAATGCAATCCCTTTTCAAGTTAGACACGTTCCCAACATTTTTATTACCAACCTTATCCTTATTGAAAACTAGGTATGCTGAAATGTGATTTTTCATTATTTTAAAAATGGCAACGACTGATACAACAATGACAAATTTTCCTTTCAATTTTGCATCCAATATATGAGCCTTGCTCTTATTCTGAGTAGTGATCACTTTAGCATGGGAGTCAATCATTGCATGCACATAATGGCACCAAGGCATACCAAAGCAATACATCATAACCCTCAAGCGGTGTGAAACCAACCTTCCTTCTTGGAGAGGGTGGTAATTCCCTGATTAAGCACTTAATTACAGCAATCAGCAAATAAACATACATTGAAATGCGCAATTTGTCATAACAATCTTGGACAATAGACACCCACTTGATCCCAAAACTGGAGCCATTTCTGTATTTCTTTAACTTTAATTGCTAATGGATTGAGTATAAGTTGAGATTCCACAATCTCCTTTGCTCATCCAAAAGCCCCTTGCTATACATATAATCAGCAAGTAATTTGGGCCAATTGCCCCTTAATTTTCACCTAAGAATTGCACAAATGGACCCAGCACTGGCCAAATGTTGCCCAATTCACAATGGATGGCCTAGCATCTGAAATCCTTGTCAATTCCACAAATTTCAAGTGCTAATTTTAGTGTACAATACCTTTTGTTGGCACGGGTCTCAAGGTGGCTGCTAAACCCTAATTTTTGCAAAAAATTAGGGTTTACAACAGAGATCTCTCTACTAACTACTAAATTTAGCTGAGATCTACTCAAAATGGCTAAGAAATGCTAAGATCTCCTAAGAATGGGTTGGAGAAGGTGAGAGAAAGCCAAGATGAGAGAGAAATCTAATTTTCTTCACGAGAAAACCCTAAGTTCTGCCCGTTGCTTGCTCCAGCCTGCATTTAATTACCTTGTCACAACTTTTGCCTTTGACACCCACTACATCTTCAAGGTCCTTGACTTGTTACCATGAAATAACTACCATGTGCATTATATGTGCTAAACAACCTTGCACATTTGATTAATAACTTAATCAAACGTTATCAGCAAGATTAAAGCATCTCAAAATTTCACGTCCTCGTGATAAGATGCATGTCTTGGTATATGGATCCATTTCCCAAGCATCTCTTTCTTCTTGAGTTCTTTGTGCAATGTTCTTATTTGCCTTGCAGCTTTTCTTTTTTCACTTTTCTCGTGTTGCACAATCTATTACAATGTTTCTTATGGTTCCATTGTTGCATCCACTTCTAACACCAACCATACTTGGATATATACTTCCGACACCAATCATACTTGGATACTCGCATCCACTTCTGACACGAGCCATTCTTGGATACATTGGATCTTACATTCCATGCATTAGTTGTTACATACCATAACGAGTTGTGCCATACATTCCTGTATGCGATCCTTGACCCATCATAGCATGAAAAATAGTACCATCACCAAAGTATCTTGGCTGCCTCTCACACTTGCATGCATGCCTTGTTATCCAAAACCGATTGGATAAACACTGCCAAGATGGCCTTGCATTTGCATATTTAGCCCCACTAGCATTAATTGCTTTTGCCCATTACCAATCTTTCGTGCAACTTGAGGCTAAGATGGCTGCTCTTTGGGAGTTTCTTGCTACCCCAAAGCCTTTGAGGATGACATATTCTTCTTGCCCTTGTTGTCCTTCTTTGGAAAATTCAAAAATCTCTAAAATTGTGGATCCTTAGCCAACCACACAAAGATGTCAACTACTGCCCTCAACCAAGCCTTTCATATTCTTCACTTCTTTACTAGTCATTAGCATCTTGTGGCCTAGAAGGACACATTTCTTGGTCAATACCCATACTTTCTTCTTGTTGTTCATAATGCGAACCGGCTCCAAGATTAGGCATTGCATTTCTCCCTTCATTATGTGCATTTTCAGATTGAGATGCATCATCACTGCTTAATCCCATCTCACTGTAAGAAGACATCCTTGCTGTAATTGCTCGGCTGAATACAATTTCAGCACTAGATCAAAGCTTCTAACCTTGAATCACATGCCTCAGACCCACCAATTTAAGGGAGTTAATGGTGTCCCTATAATGGAACCATGAAACCAGCCTTCCTTCTTGAATAGGGTAGTAATTAAAGCAAGATTGGAATCCACATAAACTAAAAATACAAATTTGCCACTTAAACTTGGACAATGGACAACCTATAGGCCCCAAAACTAGCACCCCTTGCGATATTTCTTTATCTTGTATTGCAATCTGAATGGAGTGTTGAGATGTCGAGCTCTACATGAGTTGGCATTCACTATGTGCCTTGGTGATATGGCACGATATTATTCATTGGCATCTTAGATAACTGACATGAGGATATGCCAGTGATTCTACAATTGAACTACGTCCACGCAGTCCATCCTTGGTTATGGCACATTTATTGTGCCACCTCTTCTCTCCTAGTGAGTTCACACTTAGTTACCGCATGTACATACATTGTGGTACTTTCATATTACTCTTTTATCATGTTGTAGACTTAGTTCCTTTGTGTGGAAGAAGAAGAGGAAGATTTCAGCCCTATCTCTCTGTGTTCTCAAGTCTCTATTGCTTTTGTGTGTGTGCTCTTAGTCTCTTCACCTCTCTCCCCTCTTGTTTGTTTTCATGGTATCAAAGCCGTCCCACAGTTGCACGAAGCTCAATTGAAAACTGAAGTAAAAGCGTTGGAGCATGAAAGCAAGCAACAAGTAAAAAGATCTTCCACCTTGTTTGATTTGCCTTAGGTTATAGCCGCAAGAGGTTCCTGAGGCTGACAGGGTTGCAATCTCTGATTGTAGTGAAACTTGGTGAGCAAGAAAAATGGTGTATATATTGCAGAGGTGCGATTTTTTACATTTTGAGGTCAGTTGGACCTTCGTTTTGGACCTGTAAGTGGTCCCGACAATAGTTTTTAGATATACTATAGTTTCGGCAGGACTCCGTGTTTAGTTGTGGTGCACCTGGTATCAGCTTACTTGCAGATTGCAAGTTTTCAATTTTGTCAAAATGTCTGACAACTTCAACCAGATTGTTAGTGAGAAGCTTGATAAGAATAATTATCATGCATGGAAGTTCAAGATGGCAAATTTCTTTAAGGGCAGAGGTTTTTGGAATTACATTGAAGAAAGCATGGCAGTGGCACCTTAAGTTCCTGCACGAAATGCTACTACAAAACAGTTAAAGGCTAAGAAAAAATGGGAGCAAACACAGAGTAAAATATTGTATTGGCTGTCTATCAATGTCACAGATAGCATGATGGGCTATTTGTAAAAATCTGAAACCCCTGCTATTGCATGGAAGAATTTGGTAAGGCTATTCGAAGTACATACAAAGGCCAAAAAGTTGCAGCTCGAGTCAAAGCTAAACCAAGTGAAAAGAGGGAACCTATCCATTAATAATTATGCCTTGAAGATCAAGAGTATTGTGAAAGCTCTTGGATCTTTCAGTGTGGTAGTTGATAATGATGATGTTCTACTTGCATGCTTAGATGGACTTAGAGATGAATACAAGAGCTTTAGGTCATCTATGAATACGAGGGATGACATCCCTAATTTTGTAGACTTGATTTCTATGTTGATACTTGAGCAGAAGAACCTTGGCTTAGATTCCTCTTCTTCTCAAAGCAAAAACAAGTCTGAACAGGTGTTTTACTCTACTACCAGAGGTAAAGGTCATAACAAAGGTCAAGCTAGTGGTCGTGGTCAAGGTTATGATACACAACAAAATAGAGGAGGATAGTCCTGAGAAAGGGGAAGCCAAAGAGAGCAAGCTGCAGAATCTAATAGACAACAAATTTCTGGTGATAACAAAGTGTACTAGCATTGTGGCCAAAACGGCTACATTTTTTAAAATTGCTTCAAAAAGAATGTTAAAATTAGAAATGAAAAAAAGTGGCAACGTAGCTATGCATCCAGTAGTAGCAGAAACAATGATAACAAAAGTAAACATTTGTTTGTCATGTAACACTTTATGAATACTATGGCTGATGATGGTTCATCAAAGAATGATGTATGGTATGTAGATTCAAGTCCCTCTAACCACATGACCTCTCATGGAGAATGGTTTAGAAAGATGCGTAGTTCAAAGTCTCTAGCCTATATGAAGACTGGGGATGATATACCTCGTCCCATTACTCATGTTGAAAATGTTTCTTTGAGTATGTAGAATGGCAAAACTAAGTGCTTGGCTGATATGCTGCATATACCAAATATTACAAAGAAAATTATTTCTGTTTGTCAGATGGTAAAGTTGGAATTACAAATTCGTTTCACATCTGATGATTGATATGTAAAAGATCTAAAAAATAATTACATGTTGATTGCAAAAGAAAAACATCCTAGCAGATTATTTACTCTTGATGTAAGTCTACCTAAAATGGATTTTGCCATGTTTACAAAAGGTTCAAATGTTGGAGTTAATATTGAAATTTGGTATAAGAGAATCGGTCATGTGAATGTACAGCAGCTGAAAGACATGCAATCAAAATAGAATGTGGATGGCTTATCTAAGTTTAGAGTTGATGGGATGCACAAAGTATATAAAACAAGTCAACTTGGAAAGCAAGCAAGGCACGCGTTTCCACATGAAAAGCATGTATACAAGAAGCCACTAAAATTAATACATTCTAATGTGTGGGATCCTACAAAGACCGCAACTTTGAGTGATTGCAAGTATCATATTTTCTTCATTGATGATCATACTTGCAAAGTATGCATTTACTTCATACATAAGAAAAGTGAGGTGTTCACTTACTTTAAAAGCTTTAAGGCTTTGGTTGAGAATGAGGCAATGCTGCATATTAAATGTCTAAGATCAGATGGAGGGGAAAAATATCTCTCCAATGAGTTTTCTGATTTTTTGTAAAAAATTGGTATACAGAGCTAGTATACATATCGATGTACTCTGTAGCCAAATGGAGTTGCTGAGTGAAAAAACACGTATATTGCAGAGATGGCTTGTGCATTGATCTCAGAAAGAAACTTACCTCATTACTATTGGGTTGAAGCAATTACTATTGTTGTATATATTATAAACAGAACGCCTACTGCTACAGTACACGGTATAACACCCAAAGAGAAGTTTACGGGCAAAAAGCCAAATCTGTCCCATTTGAAAGTATTTGGATATATAGCTTATGTGCATATTCGTAGTGAGTTGCGCAGTAAATTGGATCCCAAAGCAAATATATATATATTTGTTGGACATTCTCTTGAGCAAAAGGAATATAGATGTTATAATTTTGTTACACATGAACAGAGAGTTAGCACGGATCTTTTTTATGAAATGAGTAGCTAGTATAGTAATGTGCAGAACGCGGTTGGGATTGATGAGCATGAGAGTGTGGTTGTGCAGAAAATAGGTCTGCAGTCACAGACATTGAGTGAACCATAAGAGTCTCCTAGTCATAGTTCTGTTCACAGACCTTTGAGTGGCAGATTGATGTCACAAGTTACTCCACCAAGTACGTCACAAATGTCAAGAAAATGTAAAGAGAAAGTTGGGGGCTCACCTATTGTATCATTAGGCTTCTCTCATTTTGATATTGATTTAGATGGCTCTGAGCAGAGCTTGGATGAGAAGTTTGGGATTCCATCTATTAAAGCACCTGGTGTGTATAAGGCACAAGAGGATGCTAAAGCACCTAGTAGTGATTCAGGTCCACACAGGTCAAGTAGAGTAAGAAAGCCAATGCATCGATTAACATATGATAGCTATATAGCTCATCTCTATGCATATATGGCTAAGGTTGTGTAGAATATGGAACCCACTTATTTTAAGGATGTAGTGGGTAATGAGCATTGGGATCGTGCTATGGATAAAGAAATGGTTGCACTTGTAGATAATGACACATGGGAGTTGGTGCCCTTATCTGAAGGCAAGAAAGCTATTGGCTACAAATGGGTTTACGAGGTTAAGTATAAGTCAGATGGATCTATTGAGCACTATAAGGCATGACTTGTTGCCAAAGGGTATACACAAACTCATGGTATTGATTATGAGGAGACTTTTGCTCCAGTGGCTAAAATAGCCACTATAAGGACTCTCATAACATTGGCTGCATCAAAAAGTTGAATCATGCATCAAATGGATGTTAAGAATGCCTTCTTATAGGGGGAATTGCAAGAGGAAGTTTATGTCGAGCAGCCACCTAGTTATCTGAATGAGAATTATCCAGATTATGTATGCAAGCTTCATAAGGCCTTGTATGAGCCGAAGCAAGCATCTAGAGCATGGGATGACAAAATTGCAAAATATCTTGTCAACATTGGATTTCGTGAAGCACAGGCTAATCACTCACTCTATGTATAAGAGTGATGTTGGCATAGAGATAATCAAGACTCCAGAGGGTATATGATTGTCATAGAGAGAATATGCGTTGGATATGTTGAAAAAGTATGGTATGGCTGATTGCAAGCCTATTTCTATACCTTTGGATATTAATGCTAAGCTGAATATACATGATGGTGACTTGATTGAGAATGTCACCATGTATTGGAAGATTATGGGCAACCTAATCTATTTGACAATCACTAGACTAAACGTAAACTACACAGTTGGTTTGGAGAGTCAATTTATGCAACTTCTACAAAAGCCACATTTGGATGCAATGTGACACACATTGCGCTATGTTAAGTCCACATTTAACTATGCCTTGTTCTATAGTACAAGTGTACCATTGAGCTTGCATGATTACGCACATATAGATTGGGCTAGTAGTATTTTAGACACGAGATCTACCAATGGTTTTATGTTTTCTTTTGACAGTGGTGTTGTTACTTGGAGCAACAAGAAACAACCAACAGTTGCCTTGTCCGGTACAAAGGCAAAGTAAAAAGGTGTTATAATTGCAGCATGTGAGATAGCTTGGTTACACAAGCTACTTGGTGATTTGGAAGTGCAGGTGAACAAGAAGATTATCAACTATTGTGATAACCTTAGTAGCATTTAATTGGCTAGAAACCCAGTGTATCATGTGCAAACCAAACACATAGAGGCCCATTATCATTTCATTCGAGAGCGGTTTTTGGCAAGTAATATTGACTTGGTTTATATCACATAGAGAATCAAGCTACTAATATTTTCACCATGGCCTTGGAAGCTGAGAAGCTTCAACCCTTCAAGACTAGTGGCACAATATTATTCACTGGCGTGTTAGGTGGCCGACATAAGGATATGCCAATGATTCTACAACTAGACTATACCCACGTAGTCCATCCTTGGTTATGGCATATTTATTGTGCAACCTCTTCTCTCCTAGCAAGTTCACACTTAGTAACCACATGTACATACATTGTGTTGCTTTCATATTAGTCTCTTATCATGTTGTAGACTTAGTTCCTTCGTGTGGAAGAAGAAAGAAGAAGGAGAAGATTTCAACCCTATCTCTCCGTATGTTCAAGTTTCCATTGCTTTTGTGTTTGTGATATTGGTCTCTTCATCTCTCTTCCCTCTTGTCTGTTTTCGTGGAGTACACTGAGAATCCCTAAATCCGCTTCACTCTTCAATTGCCTCTAGCTATCACAAATGACCAGCAAGCCTTCAAACCAACTTGCCCCTTGGTTTGCTCAAGGAATTGGCCTTCACCATGGTCCTTGGTGATGACAGATCCAGCTTCAAATCATTATTGTTGAATGGCCTCTTGAATCTCCTGAAATCTCCCAATTTAAATGACTGAAATTCAAGTCTCTAGGCTTTCAAATCTAAGTGCACTTCCCAAGGTGGTTGTCAAAACACAATTTCTATTGTGAATTTGGATTTGCAGCAGATTCATCAAAATCTCCACCTCCCATGGCTAGAACTACTAGAATTCTCAGAGGAAGGATGAAAAATGGCTGGAGGATGAGAGAGAATGTTATAGAGAGAGAAGACTCAGAATTTCATTGCCAAAAATTGATTAAATCAATTACCGCCATGTCTTAGATTTCCTGCAGTCACTGCCAAGAGGCCTAAAATGGTTGTCACCGACCCCAACTTGTAGTCACCACTGGTCTAGCAGCCTCCCTAGCTGTCGCCTGCTGTCCTAGGGTCTTATAGGGCTGTCGCCTACTACTTCAGGGCTAAGCCGATGGCTGTTACAGCCTCTAAACTGCATGTACAGCCTTCTCTCCCTCTCTCTTAGCTCCCACAAACTGGAATGAGCTCCTCCCAGCCCACCAGCCTTCTCCCTACTTGACCTAGGCAAGTTTTGCCAAGTTGCAGCCTTCTTGATCCATTTTCCAGCAATTTCCTGCATTATTAAATTAATTTTCAGATTATTATTATTTCATGCTCAAAAAAATAATCTGACCAGCCAACAATTAAATTGGCTAGCTCAATTTATTACCCAAGTATTCCTAAGCAAAGAATGAAGATTTCACATCCTAGTGACATTTACCACCACAATCATGAGAAGTGAACTTCAAGTGAGGCCATGAACTTCAATGGTTTGGTCTCCAAGACTTGAACCACATTTGAAGCATATTAGACTTAGATCTAAGAGGGAGGGACCCTAGCACTACATGGCTAAAATTTTCATTCCTACGCATCTCCTTGTTGATGTGATCTTCTCAATTGTACTTGAGAACTTGGTTCTTAATATCCCCAAGAATATTATAGCCTTCTAATTTGTTAATTGAAGAAGAAGAAGCATTCTTTCTCTCCCCATGATAACACATTCCATGGGATGATTATAATCACCTCATTCAATAATAGCAGTGAAGGGTCAAGTTTGCACACTAGTACATCAAAGGATGACCATCCACATTGACAACTAGGTAAGGCACTCCTTTCTATTTACAAATTCTTGAAGAGTATCATGCACCTCTTGACCATGCATCGTGTATAGCACTCATGTGGCTGCACACCTAACATAGGCTAATAAAAGGATCATCCTATAGGTTCAACGCGACAAGATATAGAGCAAAGAATATGTCTCCCAAATTGACAGCATATCCTTGCAGCTAGAAGAGACTACCTAAGCTATCTTGGACAACTGGAACACCAAGAGTTGTTACTAGTAATATCCATCCTAAGTTATTTCAAAGGAACCACTAGTGGTTAACTTATCAAAGTTTGAACATCAAGTTACCAAGCATATGCTTAAATTATCTCAAGGAAATTTGCATGTCTACAATTTCTTGATACTTAATAGGCAAGTATTATGTTCTCCCACAGTCTAAGTAGCATCCATACAGATCACAATTTACACACCATCCCCTCTATTATTGGTTCGAACCAATTTGTAGGTCTGGTAGCCTGCACGAGCCAAACTTTCATCATACAATTGTACCAACTCATCATTTCCAAGCCAAAACTCCTGCAGCAGAAGGAAAGCAATGTGAAAACATAAGAGCAATGTATGAATACAAGTTAGCAGTATGTGAAGATATGTAGACAGACATTCTGCAATGTCACTTTATTTTCAGCACAGCATGTGCTTGCCTGCAAACAAATTATGGATGACCCATTTATCAAAAGCATCTCAAGAATTCCTTGATTTCTATTCATCCAGCAGTCGCGAAACTGACTTTCTCGACAACCCTGAGAAACAAAGACAATACAATTTTGGTGAGAGTGGAGAAAATACTGATCCCAGATTTTCTACCACTGGCAATAGACACTTCTCAAAAGAAGCAAGTAAACATAGGTTGTGTTCGATCTATCATTTTAGAAATACACTTTGTCAGAATGCAATCCTTGCCATTTCTCAGCCCAATCAAAAATCTGTGCAAAGCTTGATAAATACCATAATTCACTCTTCAATGCAATCCTGCCAAACCATGTATCACATTTGTTATGCATCCTTTTGACACACCAATTAATGCTGTCGACACATGCACCTCATTGTTGATGCGTTTGTAGATGGGTGCCAATATGTTGAATGTAGTGCAAGATAGCACTGTATCTGCAATGGATGAAGCAGGAGCGTTTGATTGTGCAATCGAGGGTTCTTGCCGAAAGCAGACAGCACGACCAGCTGGAATTGGACAACGTTTGCCGACATGTCTACTGCCCACAGCATGAACAGCTGGAATAGGACGATGTTTGCCGACATGCGTTTGGGTCGTGCGACATATACCTATGTGTGTTCCATGATGACAGGTCTGATAAGGCTGAAGATGTTCTGCATCCTTTGAGCTCCTGCCGAATTGCTGATCGTGTTCCGAGGCAGATTCAGGGTGCTTCAAGGAACAGTGGACTGATTGCAAGGGTGGGAAGGGAGCCATGGCAACCTTCTGTCTATGGGCGAGAATCCTTGCAGTTGTATAGCATGAACGGCTCTGTCTGAGGACATGGAACGGGGCATATGAAGCCATTCTGGCCGAGTTGGCATAGTGGTCCAAAGGTGAGCAACCATCAGAAGAGACGTGAAAAGGCTGCAGAAGATGCAAGGAAGATGCCCACATCAGTGAAAGGAGGATATGAGGCAGATGCCACACAGGGCACTTGCTCTCTTTCCTCAACCTCCCCTTCTTTTCCTCTGTTTGTTCTTCTTCTTCTTTCTTCTTTATCTTCTTTTATGATTTATGATTGCAATTCGCCCTTTCTGCCCTTTACCCCCTCCTCTCTCTCAGTAGATTGAGGGATAGACACAGAACCTGATAGCGAGAGAGAGAGAGAGAGAGAGAGGCACTGATGGAAGATCTTTGCTTGGATGCTGATGATCTTTATTGGTCTAGATATGAAATTAACTCTTCAAAGCATATTGGATGGATCCAGGGAGGGAATCAGATGCTTATGATTGATCCCTGATGCTGACGATCTGTCCATGAATTATTTTCTATTCCTTCAACATCGTTCCGCTCGTTGATTGAGAGCACACAAACAATTTCAATGTTTTTAAAAATTCTATGTCAAATTTGAATATTTAAATTCGTCGTATTTGACTCCGAAAATTCAGTGCTCCGAATAAAATAAAAATTCCTAAAAGGTGGAAAACCTCTCCGTGAAAATTTTCTAAGGTAAAATGCCTTTATTTAAAGGTTTTTATTCCAAAATCCTTCAAATTTTAAAGTTTTCCTCACCTATCCCTTTTAGTTTTAGAGGTCAATTTCAAAATTCAAAGGTGCAATTATATTAATCTTAGAGGTTTTCCACTATGAGTCATATTTTGAACCAAAAATCAAGGTTCTAAAACGGTTATAAATGTAAATTATACTTAAAAGTTAGACAAAATTTTTCAAAGCTCCCAAATTTTGTTACATTCTTTAATGTTCTGGTTAGGCTTCCACGATAAAAAGCCACCTCTCAATATGGTTTCCCTTTCCTTAATATATTACATCCTTTCTCCAAAGAAGAATTTGCAAAAATGTCATAATCCTTCTAGATTTAATATTAAAGAGCCTCTTTGCACGAAAACGGTGCTACAATTAATGATGGATTTTCTCCACCACTCTGGCACCTTTATGGGCACAATTTAGCAAATCCACCCTCAAAGGTTAAAGTTGAGAGTGAGAATATAGTTTCGACAAAGGTGGTAAACAAGAAACTATGCCCTTGTGCAAAACCCTTCAAAGTCCTTTGTGTTTTCTACCAAAAATTTTCCTTGGTTTCCATGAACACTAATCTAGATTATCATCCACATCTATATTCTATATGCATGATAATTAGGCATATATTTGTCTATATCTATATATAGATCTATAACTATATAAACTTATAATGGACCATCTTCCAAACATGAACCCAAACATGTACGACAACTATATAATAATCCCAAATGTCTCTCTCTCTCCACCTACTTGCATTCTCCCAAGTCGCACAAATGCTAGCTCTCTCTCTCTCTCTCTCTCTCTCTCTCTCTCTCTCTCTCTCTCTCTCTCTCTCTCTCTCTCTCTCTCTCTCTCTCTCTCATGTGTGTGTATAAAAGGATGGACATGCATTTGCATCTAGGAGTAAATAGACTGATATATACATGCAATGACCATGCACCAAACTTGTAAACTTGTATCCATATTTGCTCTATGCAATAGTTAGAAGTAGCTCTATATGATCCTTGGATGTTACATTGAGAAATAACATTGCTACGCTAAAATGAACCATAAATGAAAGATACATGAAATACACCACAAAGTCTAAGTGTATCCAAGCATTACAAATATATTGTTAGTATTAATAATCCACATAGGTGAAGTAGAGCCCGAAACCAAAGTTTGTTATAGAGACTGCACTAATAACTTTGCACCACAAAGTCAAGTATCAACAAACCACAAAGTGTTAGTCCTTGATTGTGACTATGCATCTTTATCCAAATGTTACAAAATTTTAGAAACTTCCCATGGAGCCTAACCAAAATGAAGCTTTCTTTTCTTTGAGGAATCAATGGAAAAAATTACATTCTCTAACATAGCATGGCTAGGTGAAGCAAGTCCTGTCACCACTCTTCATCTTGGTGATGGTATAGGGGACATGATAGTCTTTCCTCTCTTTCATGCACCTAAAATTTTAGAAAGCCACAACATAAATGTAAACACTTCTAATAATTGACAAAGATTACTTTACATTAGAATAGCAATACCTGGCCTCACATCCACAAACCAGTCAGTAGACATTGTCATAGCTTGATGTAGCGTCACAAAATAACCGAGGTATTTAAATTCATACATTGGCCACCCCTTAGTATTCTATCAATGTAAGATCGTCAAAACCTCTTATCCTATTCACCTTCACCCATATGCACTCGAAAATAATGAGTATATCCACAATGCACCACCTCAATAAAAACTAGAAGTAAAATCTTTATATTGACATCATCATATAAATGCTCAATGACCCTTGTAAGCGTTCTTCTTATAATACCATGCGTTGTTACTGCACGTAAGATACACTACAGTTCCTTCTGATACTTAGAAGCTAGATAATAGCCCCAGCTTGGAGTAGGCATATGCAAAAGTTGAGCAAACACTTAAACATAGTGTAAGAAATAATTAGTTACCATTGAGTATATGCCAATCAAACATAGCATAAAGGCTATTTCAAATATGTGCCAAGCAGGGACTACAAAGCTGCTAAATTTCAATAGATACATCTCTGTAAAAAAGCAAGCATATCATTCCACCCTCCAAAAAATACAGGAGGCATATTCCATGGTGGATTCTGTGAGGTTTTGCAGTGGATTCTGTAAAATTATATTTATTGCCGGGGCTCGTACACAAGGTGGATTCCTTGTGCGAAAAGTCGATGGGGACGCTTGTCCTTTTCGGGCATCTCGTTAATTTAATGTGCAAGTGGGTGATTCCATAGCGGATAATTTCGCAAAATACATATTTAAATTAATGGACGTTTATGAGTTTAGAGTGCGCACTCATAATAAATTAAGGTTAGGACTGAGTTCCAACCTATTGATTTATTTTGTAGCTGAAGATTGCTAGGTATTCACTTTTGTCAGTTTAATTTTATTATTTTCTAACAATTGTGAATGTTTTAGTTGATGTGTAGAGCAGGTGGCGGTGGCGCTGGGAAGCACTAGGCGATAGCGTGTATTCAAGTTATTTAGAAGAAATTATCATTTTTTATCGTGGCACCAATATTTATTTTGACACGCTTATTTATTAAAACACTTGACATATATTTATTAATTTGTATGGCACATGGACGCATGATTTAAATATTCATTATTGGACATTGTATTTGGGCACAACCCGACTCTTTGGGCGCCCAATCGCTTTATTCTTTATTTGGACAAAAGCAAACACAAATGCTAAAGCGTGCTAATTGTAAATTTGGGCTATTTTTTAGCTTGGAGATGAATAATATATTAAATACATGCTTTGTGGAGCACTCACACAAGGCATGGGGGGAGATTGTACCCAATTAGTCTTCTTGCTTCATGTCGTGCAAATTTTCTCTCTTGGTTTTTGAGCAAAAAGTAGAGTTTTTTGTTCTTGGGGACCTTCCGGCGCTCGCTACGTACGCATACGACATTTGATTTATATACCACTGGTATCAGAGAATAGCTGAGATCGAGGGCTTCGAATTGCTTACCATCTCGCGTGAAGGTGAAGCTCTTGGAACAATCGAACTCTACAGTCAATCTCGCGGCAATCTGTCAATATCAGCGTGTTCCTGTCGGTGAAGAACCCCCTGCTACGCATTCAGATCGCGAAGGACTAGACTCTTCAGCGGAGGATCACCTAAGAAGTTCCTTTGCTAAGTCTTATTCTTCTCAGACAAACAAAGTGCCAATTAAAAATTTCTAAAGCTTAAGCTTATGAATTTTCATCAATCGGCAATGGGAGGACGTACTACCAGGCGATGAATTCGACAACGATATGGCACCATCTTGGTCAAATTGATTTAGACTGAAGACATTAAAAAAAAAAGCTTCAACCTTAAAGCTTTCTAAGCTATAAAGACTAAATTCCCAAGGTTCTAAATCTCTCCCATAGTAGGAGTTCATACACAGCAACTCCTAAGCCGGTTTTAACTTCTCTGCAAGCCCCCATTTGCACTTGCGCTTTGATAAAGCTAAATTCTAGCACACAGATTGCTATATGCAATCTACACAGACAAAATATCATCTTGGAAGAAGGCCAACATCAATTTCCATAGCCGTGAAAAAGAAAGATCATCAAAAGCCACTTTTTTTAATAAAAAAAAACAAGCCTTGAAATCCCAAACTTGAGCTACGCTCATCCTGCTAACAGGATTTCGAGCGTGTGAGGTTGTTTGAAATTTTACAGGATGACCAATCAAAATATGGAAGATTTTGTGGCCAAAGGTGATTTACCGGAACCAACAATGGAGTGAAAACTACACCTAATTATGATGCACCTTCAAGAGAAACGAAGAGCATGTCAAAGTTTGCAAGCTCAATTGGCCAGTCTGCAACGATCTATTGTCGATCAAGATGGACCGCAATCTAAAGATATTGTACGACATATGATCAATGCAACACTTGAAGCGTAATCTATTCGGAAAGAAACAAAGATAAGTAAAAGAAATTTCAAAATTTGTACTTTCAATGGGTCACATGATGGAAAGACTGTACTTGCTTTTATAAGCCAGTTTGATGATTATTTTCATGAAGAACAGTATGCTGAAAAAGACAAAATTAAGTGTGTCACTAATCATTTAGTGGACAGGGTATCCTTATGGTGGACTATTGTCCGCAAAAGCATTGATTGTCCTACTACTTAGGAGACTTTTCAAAAGAAATTTTTGCAGAATTTCCTTCCACCCCAATTCCACAAAAAAGCAATCAGACAGTGGGATCTTCTGCAACAAAGAGATCGCGAACCTATTTCCCAATATACCGAGCATGTTTGGAATGCTTTATTGCAACTAGGAATGCTCGAAGATGTACCTGAGGCGACTCATAAGCGCAAGTTTATGTCTAGGTTACTTGGTCACTTCTATGCGGAAGTGAACATGTTCAAGCCAACGACTCTCGAAGATGCAATTTCCTTGGCCCATGATGGTGAAGACAAGATTCGAAGACGAGAGAAGTGACCACAACAATTTTCAAACAATGGTAAGTTCGGTACAAAACAATTCAATTCTAATTTTTGAAGATTCAATCAAAACCGTTTCCTTCCATCTTCATTCCGTAAATCTTGGACACGACCCCCTGCTTTACCATCAAACACAAATCCAAATCCTAAGCCATCTCTTCAGCCAAATCCCAACATTCCCAAACTTTCCGCTATTACTAATAATGTGTCTAAAGTCAAATCCATAGTCTGTTACAAATACCATCAACCTGGACATCTAGCAGCGAATCGTCAATCCAAAAAGCCAATTGTTCACATCAACTATTTGGGAGTGACTAAAGATCAAGACCATGAAGAAATGCTAGATTTCATGGAAGACGATGATGATAACGACACTACTTTAGATACTTTACCAGGTATACCAAATCCCCATTCTTTATTAACGATGAAATGTTTTGTGCATGGTAAATAAAAGACTATTTTACATGATGATGGGATTATACATGACTTTATTTCTGCAAAATTAGTCAAAGAATTGAAATTACATACTGTTTCTACTCATTATCTCATCAAGGCTGGAACACAAGAAATGCATGACTTAGAAATTAAAATTGGTGATTATGTTGAACGTAGAAATTTCCTAGTTGTGCATTTGCAATCTAGTGACATTATTTTAGGAATGCCTTGGCGTCATCAGTATAATCCCGATATAGACTATTCCACACATTCAATGAAGATTCATTCTCATGGGAAACAAATCACATTGCATGGTATGCACACTTTTGATAATTTTCCATTGCTTAGTCATACACAGGCTAAACATGCATTAAGAAAAGGTAGCAAATCCTATTTAATCTGGGTGAATGAAATTGAAGTTAAGAAAAATAAGATGCATCCTAGGCACACACAATTTCTTTCACAATTTAAAGACAGTTTTGATGCTAACTTACCACCTGGTTTACCACCCACATGTCGTCCTGAAGATCATAAAATAGACCTAATTCCAGGTTCTCAACCACCATGTAAAGCACCTTATCGACATAATCAAATTGAACAGAAAGAAATTCAAACTCAAGTTGAAGAATTGTTAACTTGAGGACTCATTAGACCCAGTAGTTCTCCATTTGGTGCACCTGTCTTATTAGTTAAAAAGAAAAACAACACTTATAGGGTGTGCATTGATTATCGTGCCCTGAATAAAATCATTGTCAAAAATAGATTTTGATTCATTGTCTTATGCTGATGGATTTATGTTTTATGAGAAATGGTTATGTGTAACTGTTCCATTTAGATCCTTTGTGTTGCACCAAATTCATTGTCCCCCATATCAAGGCCATCGAGGTATTATTTCTACTTTACGTACTTTGATTGAAGATTTTTACTAGCCACAAATGGAGTCCGATGTTTCTAACTTTGTATCTGAGTGTTCAATTTGTCAAAGAGTTAAGTGACACCATGGTAAGCAATATGGTTTGTTAATTCCTTTACCAATAGCCAAAATCAGGTTTGTCTACTGCAGCCACGTCAATCCTATCCCTGAAAGACCATGGGAGCATATTTCAATGGATTTTATTACTGGTCTGCCTAACACTCAAGTTAATCACGATATGATATGGACTATTCTAGATTGATTTAGCAAACATGCATATTTTATTCCATGCAAGAAAACATTAACTGCATCTCAAGCTACTCAATTGTTTCTAGAAATTGTTTTCACTAACCATGGTTTACCAAAAGTTATTATTTCTAATTGAGATTCTAGATTTTGCAATAATTTTTGGACTACTTTGTTTGCTAACTTAGGAACAAAGATTGATTTTTCATATGCATTTCATCCTGAAACAAATGGGCAAACAGAAGCTACAAACAACACAATCTTAGATCTTTTACGTGCATACACAATTTCAAAACCACAAACCTGGGATACACACTTGCATTTACTTCAGTTTGCATACAATAACACACTACATACAGCTACACAAAAAGCACCTATTGAAATCATTTATGGATATAGATTGCGTACACCTCTTACTTCATTGTCAAACAAAGTTAAAGCTGCTGATGGTATTGCCCACATGCATGCTACTATTTTCGATAAAGTTAAAGATATGATTGCGAAAGCCTAGCAATCATATACTAAATAAGCAAACAAGAAAAGAAAAGCTATGAATTTTATAGTTCATAATTATGTCTGGTTACGCATTGAAAAGCAAAGACTACAAAGTGTTGAGAAACACCCTATTGTAAAGTTAGCTCCTAGATTTTATGGACCTTTCAAAATCATTCACAAAATCAATGATAATGCCTTTAAACTAGAACTACCCCAACACTGGAAAATCCACAACACTTTTCATATTAGTTTGTTACGAACTTTCAAAGGCCAATTACCTTTCCATTGTGTTTATGAAAATCCTCCTTTGTTAGAAGAAGAAATTGAAATTCTTGAACTTGAGACTATTCTAGATACAAACTTTATGACCACTAGAACCGACCGTAGATATTCTAGATATTTGGTGAAATTTAAAAATCATCCTGTTGAAGACGCCCAATGGATGCATGCTCGTGACCTAAGTGCTTACTCTTCACTGCTTGCTCCACATTGAGCTAATAGCAATTGAGGGCAATTGCTATCCCACCCCGGGGATATGATGCCATGAGGCATATTCCACAGTGGATTTTGTGAGGTTTTGCGGTGGATTTCGTAAAATTATATTTATTGCCGAGGCTTGTACACAAGGTGGATTCCTTGTGCAAAAAGTCAATGGGGACGCCTGTCGTTTCCGGACGTCTCATTAATTTAATGTGCAAGAGGGTGATTCCATAGTGGGTGAAATACATATTTAAATTAATGGACGTTTATGAGTTTAGAGTGCGCACTCGTAATAAATTAAGGTTAGGACTGAGTTCCAATCTATTTATTTATTTTGTAGCTGAAGACTGCTAGATATTCACTTTTGTTGGTTTAATTTTATTATTTTCTAACAATTGTGAATGTTTTAGTTGATGTGTAGAGCAGGTGGCAGTGGCGTTGGGAAGCACTGGACGATACCGTGTATTCAAGTTATTTAGAAGAAATTATCATTTTTGATGGGCACACATCTTAGGCATGGCACGAATATTTATTTTGACGTGCTTATTTATTAAAGCACTTAATATATATTTATTATTTTGTATGTGCATGGGCGCATGATTTAAATATTCATTATTGGACATTATATTTGGGCATAGCCCGACTCTTTGGGCACCCAACCGTTTTATTCTTTTTTGGACAAAAGCAAACACAAATGCTAAAGCATGATAATTGTAAATTTGGGCTATTTTTGAGCTTGGAGATGAATAATATATTAAATACATGCTTTGTGGAGCACTCATACAAGGCATGGGGGGAGATTGTACCCAATTAGTCTTCTTACTTCATGTCGTGCAAATTTTCTCTCTTGGTTTTTGAGCAAAAAGTAGAGTTCTTTGTTCTTGGGGACCTTCCGGCGCTCGCTACATACGCATATGACATTTAATTTGTGCACCACTGGTATCAGATAATAGCTGAGATCGAGGACTTTGAATTGCTTACCATCTCATGTGAAGGTGAAGCTCTTGGAACAATCAAACTCTACAGTCAGTCTCGCGGCAATCTGTCAATATCAGCGTGTTCTTGTCGGTGAAGAACCCCCTGCTACGCATTCAGATCGCGAAGGACTAGCCTCTTCAGCGGAGGATCACCTAGGAAGTTCCTTTGCTAAGTCTTATTCTTCTCAGACAAACAAAGTGTCAATTAAAAATTACTAAAGCTTAATAAGCTTAAAAAGCTTAAGCTTATGAATTTTCATCAATCGGTGGCGGGAGGACGTACTACCTGGCGATGAATTCGGCAAAACGACATGCCGCCGTCCTGGTCAAATTGATTTAGACTGAAGACATTTAAAAAAAAAAGAAGCTTCAAGCTTAAATCTTCTAAGCTATAAAGACTAAATTCCCAAGGTTCTAAATCTCTCCCATAGCAGGAGTTCATACACAGCAACTCCTGAGCCGATTTTAACTTCTCTATAGGATGTGCATTGATTATTGTGCCCTACATAAAATCATTGTCCAAAATAGATATCCCATTGCTAGGGTAGACGATCTTATGGACAAACTACAAGGGGTTGCAATATTTAGCAAAATAGATCTTAAATCTGAATACCATCAAGTACGACTAGACACATTTGACATTTTCAAAACTTCATTTAGAACTCAATTTGGACATTATGAATTCCTAGTTATGCCTTTTGGATTAACTAATGCACCAGCTACATTCAGTCGTATGATGAATCACATATTTTTGAAGCATCAGCATTACGTCATTGTTTTCTTTGATGACATATTGGTTTTTAGTAAGAATGAAAATGAGCATTATGAACATTTATCTTTGGTTTTCAAATTACTGAAAGAGAATCAATTATATGCTAATCCTGAAATGAGTGAATTTTTCCAAACACAAATTGAATACTTAGGACATATTGTTTCATCTGAAGGTATTAAAGTTGATTCTAAAAAGATAGAAGCAATTTTGAATTGGCCGATACCTAAAAATATACATGAATTATGTTCTTTCTTAGGACTTGCTAGCTTTTACGAAAAATTTGTGAGAAATTTTTCATTACTTGCATTACATTTGAGAAAATTATTAAAGAACATTGGTCCGAAAATCAGCAAAAGTCGTTTGATTTACTTAAACATGCTTTAACTCATGCTCCTGTATTGCAACTTTTCCTGACTTTACTAGACCGTTTTTCCTAGTAGTCAATGATGCTAGTGGATCTGGAATAGGAGCTGTTCTTATGCAAGATTCCCATCCCATAGCTTACTCTAGCTGCAAGCTTAAACCCTCTGAACTCAAGTATTCTACTTATGATAAGGAATTGCTAGCTGTAGTACAAGCTTTACGTCAATGGAAACACCATTAAATGGGATCTGAATTCATGATTAAAACTGACCAACAAAGTATTAAACATCTCCTTAATCAGCCACAGATATCTGACCGACACATTAAATGGGCTGCTTTTATTCAAAGTTTTCATCCACTTATCCAATATCAACCCGGAAAAGAAAATGTTGTTGCCGATGCCTTAAGTAGAAGACCGACTATTCATAATATCTGTGTGATATCTTTTGATTCTCTTATCCCTATGAAAGATACTTATGACCAAGACCCTAGTTTTCAAGTTGATTGGAATAAATTAATTACCAATAACTGGATTTCAATTGATTCATTGTCTTATGCCGATGGATTTATGTTTTATGAGAAAAGGTTATGTGTAACTGTTCCATTTAGATCCTTTGTGTGGCACGAAATTCATTGTCCCCCATATCAAGGCCATCGAGGTATTATTTCTACTTTACGTACTTTGATTGAAGATTTTTATTGGCCTCAAATGGAATCCGATATTTCTAACTTTGTATCTGAGTGTCTAATTTGTCAAAGAGTTAAGCGACACCATGGTAAGCAATATGGTTTGTTAATGCCTTTACCAATCCCTGAAAGACCATGGGAGTATAGTTCAATGGATTTTATTACTGGTCTGCCTTTCACTCAAGCTAATCACAATATAATATGGACTATTATAGATCGATTTAGCAAACATGCATATTTTATTCCATGCAAGAAAACATTAATCGCATCTTAAGCTGCTCAATTATTTCTAAAAATTGTTTTCACTAACCATGGTTTACCAAAAGTTATTATTTCTGATCGAGATTCTAGATTTTGCAATAATTTTTGGACTACTTTGTTTGCTAACTTAGGAACAAAGATTGATTTTTCATCTGCATTTCATCCTGAAACAAATGGGCAAACAGAAGCTACAAACAACACAATCTTAGATCTTTTACGTGCATACACAATTTCAAAACCACAAACCTAGAATACACACTTGCATTTACTTCAGTTTGCATACAATAACACACCACATACAGCTACACGAAAAGCACCTTTTCAAATCATTTATGGATATAGATTGCCTATACCTCTTACTTCATTGTCAAACAAAGTTAAAGCTGTTGATGATATTGCCCACATGCATGCTACTATTTTCGATGAAGTTAGAGATATGATTGCGAAAGCCTAGCAATCATATACTATACAAGCAAATAAGAAAAGAAAAGCTATGAATTTTACAGTTGATGATTATGTCTGGTTACACATTGAAAAGCATAGACTACAAAGTGTTGACTAACACCCTGTTGTAAAGTTAGCTCCTAGATTTTATGGACCTTTCAAAATCATTCACAAAATCAATGATAATGCGTTTAAACTAGAACTACCCCAACACTAGAAAATCCACAACACTTTTTATATTAGTTTGTTACGACCTTTCAAAGGCCAATTACTTGTCCATCCTGTTTATGAAAATCCTTCTTTGTTAGAAGAAGAAATTCAAATTCTTGAACCTGAGACTATTCTAGATACCGACTTTATGACCACTGGAACCGACCGTAGATATTCCAGATATTTGGTGAAATTTAAAAATCATCCTGTTGAAGAGGCCCAATGGATGCACGCTCGTGACTTAAGTGCTTACCCTTCACTGCTCGGTCGACATTGAGCTAATAGCAATTATGGAAAATTGCTATCCCACCCTGGGGGTATGATGCCAGGAGGCAAATTCCATAGTTGATTCCGTGAGGCTTTGTGGTGGATTTCGTAAATTTATATTTATTGCCGAGGCTCGTATACAAGGTGGATTCCTTGTGCAAAAAGTCGATGGGGACGCCTGTCCTTTTCGGGCGTCTCGTTAATTTAGTGTGCAAGTGGGTGATTCCATAGCGGGTGATTTCGCAAAATACATATTTAAATTAATGGATGTTTATGAGTTTTGAGTGCGTACTCGTAATAAATTAAGGTTAGGACTGAGTTCCAACCTATTTATTTATTTTGTAGCTGAAGACTGCTAGGTAATTCACTTTTGTTGGTTTAATTTTATTATTTTCTAACAATTATGAATGTTTTAGTTGATGTGTAGAGCATGTGGCGGTGGCGTTGGGAAGCATTGGACGATAGCGTGTATTCAAGTTATTTAGAAGAAATTATCATTTTTGATGGGCACGCATCTTAGGCGTGTCGCCAATATTTATTTTGACGTGCTTATTTATTAAAGTACTTGACATATATTTATTATTTTGTATGCGCATGGGCGCATGATTTAAATATTCGTTATTGGACATTGTATTTGGGCACAACGCGACTCTTTGGATGCCCAACCGCTTTATTCTTTATTTGGACAAAAGCAAACACAAAAGCTAAAGCGTGCCAATTGTAAAATTGGGCTATTTTTTAGCTTGGAGATGAATAATATATTAAATACATGCTTTGTGGAGCGCTCACACAAGGTATGGGGAGAGATTGTACCCAATTAGTCTTCTTGCTTCATGTCGTGCAAATTTTGTCTCCTGGTTTTTGAGGAAAAAGTAGAGTTCTCTGTTCTTGGGAACCTTCCGGCTCTCGCTATGTACGCATACGACATCCGATTTGCGCACCACTTTTTGTAGAACTGTAGATGATACATGCACATGTTTTAGCTTTAATTTATACAGAATATCCTCTACCATTGGTGTCATAAACCTATCCCAAAGCTGACCAGGATGTGTAGGTTCATAGAAGACCAAAATTGCAACAAACAAAGCACGCAATTGGGCAGCTCCATTTCAAAGTTCTTATAGTTGGTGGATCTCTTTAACTCAGCATCTTACATCTCAAGTGGCATAAACCTTGAGATGAGTGCTTGTAAGCACTAATGCTGCATTGTACAATCATGTTGCTAGTTGGATGTTGACTCAATCTATTTTTTAAATCAAAAAATCAAATTCATCAAAGTGCCTTATAAGATTTATCCCTTTTTGTTTGGTTGTAAGGCTATGTGTACAGCTATAAACACATAGACCATATCCCAATACTAGTCTACTGGTACATCATAAATATTAGTGTTATTGTACTCTCCTCTTATTCATCCAAGATCATAGAATTGATCGATAAGCCATGCTCCACCAAGAACTCCACTAATAGGCCACATTATCAGGAAGAGCCTAAAGTCCAGTCAAAGCTCACCTTGTTGAAACCTAGAAAAATAGTAAAACCTAAATCAAGGGTAGCTTGAAGAGTAGGACCTCCTAAATCCTATCTTGAGATATTGCATATGTATCATTTCCAATCGTTTTCAACTTTGCAACTTTAAAACTTGGCTATAAATTCTATTATTCGGTTGTACTTGGCCACTTGTAAAGGATTAGACGCTGCCATTGCTTAAGGCAATTGGTAAGACCTTCCTATAATGGCCATAGCTTATGCTGATGTAATGGCGCCTTAAATTCACAAATTTAATTGAAAATATTTCCATCCTTGGCAAGTCTTGGTGAAATACAAAATGATGGAAAGAGGCTACTAGCCCTTCATAAAAGGGACCAAAGTAATTGACCCATCCAATAACCTTGATGTAGAAGATGATGAATGGGATCAGGCCATCATCATGCTTCATCAAGATGAATCTTTAATCCATCATATTGACCAATTATCCAGTGCCAAGGAAAAGTGGGATGAGCTTCAAAGGCTCTATGGTGCTACAGGAAAGAACCCCAAGATATTTCTCAAGATTGAGTTTTTCAGCTTGGAATACAAACAGAGAGAAGATCTAAGCAAGTTTATTTCACATATGAAGGGGCTTATGGCACAGCTTGCCTCCATTCAAGCACCCATCCATGATGAAGATGCCATTGCCATCCTGCTAAAGTCTGTGAAGAAGGTTTTTCCAAACCTTGTGACTACCCTAACTAATATCCCAAACCCAACTTTAGCAAGTAGCATCCAGTCTTGCCTGGATGAAGAGAAGAGAAACCATATCGAAGGAACATCAGCAGTCACTTCTTGTGAGCAAGTGTTAGTCCATACCGCTTCTACTAAGTACTCCTTCTGTCATAAAAAAGGGCATATTGTAAGCAATTGCTGGAAGAAATACCTTGACAAAATGAAGTGTAACAAATGCAAAAAGACTGGGCATATCACTAGTAAGTGTCCCAATGTTCCACCAGTATCTAAGGAATTGGAGGCCAACTTTGCCTCCCAATCCATAGATGACAGACTCTTTTGAGTCTTGTAACATCCTCTACCTATGAATATCCTTGTAGCCTGATTTATAAAGGCATCCCATTTGATCGAGGGGGAGAATTTTAACATGTCTTGTGATGCAATGCCACCCTAGCATTGAGGGGGGGTGTTACACTATAGGCACGAGAATTCACCCTAGCCAAGGGTATATGAGGGCAGATGGATGTAAATGGCCTTAAGGGGTAGAAGAAACCCTAACCCTAGCTTGGCAGAGGCTATATAAACAACCTATGGGTCACTATCAAGTGTGAGATAGAGTGTACCCAAGTTGTACTTTGAGCAACTTAGTAAGCAAGATTTTGTTATTGTACTTTGAGCTCTCATCTCCCTCTTGTGCACACTTTTCTTACTGCAACTTTGGTTTTCCACACCATAGAGCATTAGTAGCATTTAAAGAGATTCTTTGAAGACCATAGATCAATCTAGAAAACCCTATGGACAGTAGATACCCTGATGTATACCCAGTTTAGATAGTAGTAAACTGTCACAAGCTCTCACTTTGAAGCCTCTATACAGTCTTTGGGAGTATCTGTGATCTATAGATAATGTCTTTGTCTATCCTTTGCATGAAAGATGAGCTATCCCAACGAGAGACTTGCTCAAAAATTGGTGACTCTGCATGTAATCTTTTAGATTTATGAGGACATGAAGGGAGGTAGTGGAGAGAAAGGGGTGGTTGCATCTAGTGAACTGGCTGTCGTTCATGTCCTCTAGGAGGGCTAGGCAAAAAGAGGGAAGGAGACTAGCCCTCATCATGAGACGAGCCATGGCATAATTATCTATAGCATTAGGGTCAAAGAATAGGGGAGGCAGGCCGCGCTCTTGTGGAGTCGGGTCCTGCTTAAGAAGTAGCTTAAGTAACCTAAGATAATTACAAGTGGTTATAAAAGCGGGGTCAGGACATGAGGAAAAGTCCACAAGGAAGCGCATCATAGACTCGTCTAGGCTTTCTGCGGTAAAAAGAAGGGCGTTGTCAAAGGATGCTATAGTGGAGTTATAAATAACAGGAAAGTCATATCGCCCGTGGAGGGTGGCATCAAAATCTACGCCTACCCTTCGAGGGTACGCCATGTAAGTAGGGTTGTTCCGCTCGAACGGCAGGGTATTACAAAAAGCCATCTAGGAGAGCATGCTTATGTCGCATACTCGCCTCCTCCACAGGGGTTGGCTCCTACAGTTTTGTACAGTGTGGGGGATTTCAAAAATTTTATCTTGCTAGTAGTCAGCTGCTTCGGTGCCCCAAGAGGTTGGGGTCTTTTCCCGCTCCTCCAGCCATTTTTTCCCCAACCGGCCAACCGACGACGATCACCTCGTCCATCACTTTGAGAGGTAGGACCCTCCACAGATTGTTGGGTAGGAGGAAACTGAAGGAGAATGGCTCCTTTCCTAGTTCCTGTACCTCCCACACCACCAGTTCTGCGTGGAATCCTGCGGGAAGATCATCTGGGCACGGAGGGAGAGGCGTGGATGGTAGCACGGCTGGTTTGGCTCTCAGTTTCTGTCTGGCCTCCTCCACCAGCTTTTTTCGTCTTTCTTTAGAGATGGCTTTTCTTTCTGCAGCTGGATCTTCTTGTGGCGGGTCTTGGGCCTATGGCGAGGGGGGTTGCGAGACTACGTCTTTCCTGAATCGATTCACATCGATTTCCAGCTCTGCTTCTTCCCCCTGCCATTCTGCGTGTATACCCGATGGCATCTATCTCCTGGGGGGTTAGGCCGGCCCGCATTAGGTATTTCTGTTGTTCCTCCATACTCAGCCTAACCTCCGTCGGTAATGGTGGCATCTGTAGTCCAGCGTGTAGGGCTCTTCTTGCCATGCCGAGCTTCCTTTGCACCGCTTCTAGTGGCTCTCCTTGTGATGAGTGGGTGGCGTCCAAGATGGTGTCAAGGAAGGCCTTCTGTTGAGTGTTGAAGGCCACTTGGACTGCCTCCGCCTTGCTCTCTGCGATGGTTTTCTCTTTTTCTGTTAGAGCAAGGCGGCACGCCGATGTCTTCACCCTCTTCTCGTTGTGCGCGGCCCACTCCTCTGCCCTTTTGTTCATTACTTCCAGGCCCTCTCCCTGTCTTAAGGTCAGCATCATGATTTTCTGCTCATAATCCTCTAGTTCCCTAACTAGCCTCTCTTGTTCTTCTCTTTCAAAGGTCTACTGATCTGTTAGGCGCTTGAGTTCCTCCTCCTGCTCCTCCATGCCTCATTGTCTTTCTTCGTCCCTGGCATTCAGCTCCACCACGAGTGCATCAATCTTAACAGATTTTGCAGCAAGCTCCTGGTACTGCACTATTAGGAGCTTGTGCTCTCTTTGCATGTTTACTAACTCTTGCGTCTCGTTTTCGAGTAGCTACCTCCAATGTTCCTCCCTCTCATCCCTAGCCTTCAGTTCTTGTTTCAGATCTGCAATCTCACGTTGCTGCAAGGCTATCATTCTTGTCTTGTCCAGCTGGAAGGCGGCCACAGTTTCCTTCTTGGCTACCAACTCAGCCACGGCTATTTTGTGTTTCTCCTTCGCTCTCTCCAATTGGGAGAGCAGCTCGGCGACGTATTTGTCATAATTAGCCAGTGGCATCATCGTTGCGTGAATGGGCAAGGTAGAGGCTTCGACTTTTTGCTTTTTGGGCTCTTGCCTGGACTCTGCATCCGTGGCTGGCCTCTTCTATCCTGTGGCCGTAGTCTCCGTGCTCTACCCCTGGCCCATTTCCTTGTTGATAAAATACTGCATCCACGCCACGAAGTTTGACACATCTGCGCTAGTGGGGATGCTGGGTGTGACGGTGGTGAGTTCCGCGGGATGTACCAAGAGGGTAGGGATCGGATGGAGCGGGGCCTTGCCTTTGCCTTTGGAGACTGGAGGTGGCACGAACTCTGGCACCTGCGTGCTGGATCTTGGCCCCTCTTCTCTGCACGGGCTCAGGTTCCTTAGTTCGTCTGCTCGGCACTGTTGTTCGATGGACCGTCAGGTGGCCTCTGCCAGGTCCTCTTCCTCCTTTCTTCGTAGCTCCTCCTCTTCCTCCTCCGCTTTTCTCTTCCTTTCCTCCTCCCTTTTCTTCTGCTCCTCCTTCTTTTTCCCTTTCTGTTATTTTTTCCTCCTTTTCTCCACTTCAGCTTCTCATTTTGATGCCTCCTTGGCTTTCTGTAACTCCTCTTTTTCCCTTTGCTCCTCCTATCTCTTTGTTCTCTCTCTCTCCTTTGCTTCTTTCAGGGATTCCTTCTTCGCCCTTTCCAAGTCTTCCCTTTCTTTCTTCCTGCCTTCATCACTCTTTTTCTTCCCCTGCGCCTTCTTCTTCTTCGTTGTCCTGATTGTCTTCTTACTAGTTTGTCCCTCCCCTTCTTCTTCTGTTTCCGTTCTATTGGTGGACCTGTCTTTGTCCTAACGAGGGGGCGACCTCTCTAGCGTTTCTCCTTCTCCCTCCTCCAGCTCCTATGTTGCCTTTACTGCCTCCTGAATGAGTGTAGTCAAGACTCCTCCATATTCGATGAAAGAGGCCTTGGAGGAGGCTTTCTTCCTTTCCGTCACCTTAGAAGCCAGAGATTCTCCTCCTGTTGGTGCACTTGCTAGGGCTAGTGCCTTGGCCACTTGATCAATCGTCTTCCGCACGTAGCCATTCCAATCCATCTCGTCTAGGGTGTGGGATGCTACATTCTCCAGCATTGGCATGCTAATCTGATGCATTAAGGAATTGTAACGTTCGCTGGAGAAGAGCACGTGCACCAACTTGGCTTGCAAACTGGCGTCTATGTCAGGGATGTCCTGGATGCTTATGCCGTCGTTCGTGAGTACCTCTTCCTTCTTCATTTTCAGCAAGGCATAAACATCCCTTTTTTGTCTCCTTTCAATCATTGGTACCAATCCCAGAGCCTTTTGCACCAAGGCTGGATCCAACCGGACTTGCACCTGCTTTGCACCCTCTCCTCGGCCCACTATTACAATGCCACCTTCCTGGTCCGGATTGTATGTTCTGAGGAATTCTACGCATTTTAAGTGATCCGGCTCCTGCGAGAATTTTTCAATGTACTTTGTAAGGTTGCACTGTTCCACTACCCTCCTGGCTGCCACCTCCTTCGCCACCACGACTTCGATGTTGTGGATGGTTCGGAACTTGAGCTGGCCGAAGGCGCGGTTCTCCAATTGGATGCAATACTGCTCCCTTTCCTTGTCAGTCAACGAGAGTCGATGGGCGGGGTCTTGCTGCGACATTTTTTGCTCCTGCCATAATTCGTAACTTCCGTTAGCATTTCCCACATAGCACTTTGCTGTTTATGCAAGAATAAAAACTCTTGAATGAATTTTTTAGAAGCCATTTTTCTCATACTAATGCTTATGCTTTTCACTACTTTTACTTTACTATACCCCCTTTTTATTCATTTCCTATCTGATTCTTTTCACCTTCACCACATCCCCACATACATACCCACATAACCCCCTCCTCTTCCGGCTGAGAGAAGAATCCTTCCTAGGATTGAGGGTTAAAATGTGAAGGGCTTTGGTCCTCTTGGGGTAGGAGTTTACGTGTGAAGAAGCCACGTGTAGAATTTTGGATTGTATTCCAGTTGAGCATGACAATCAAGAGTAGATGGTTGGATAAACTTGAGAGATGTAGGTCAAGACATCGTGAAAGAGATCTCCAGTATTAAGGCGGCTGGCAACATGTAATTCCTCTTCCGTGAGGAATTGGTCAATATAGGGGTGGGCGAGCACATGGTCGTCCAAATGCTGATTGTGGGTGATGGCCAAAACCCTAAACGAGATAGGTGCCACATAAGTGGGGTCATATTCGATGGTTTTAACTGCCCTGCGTTGCTCAGCATTGGTCATTATTCGGCAACCTTTTTTCTCTCATTGGATTCTCAGAGCAAACCACTGCTGCAAGAACGTGGAAGGCGAGCTTGCCATCTGTGTGAGCTCTTGCATCTCGTGCTCAGGAACAGAACGAGGAGGCTTATGATATGAAGTGACTAGGCGTCTGAGGGCAGCTTGCTCCTTTGAGATTTCGTCGTTTGCTATCAATTTGGCAGCGATTTTGGGAAATTTAGTAGTCATAAGTTCGTATCCTTCCCAAGTGCATGGTAATGCATGAACATCCAAAGCAAGTGTTTTGTCAAGAAGGCCTACGTCTAGCCTCTCATAACTTCTAGCGAATGTAGTGAAATTTTCGTCCAACATCTTGATGCAGGTTATTAAGTCATCCCCAGAAGTCGCGGCAAGGTCCTTAGCCAAGGAGAGGAAAGGTCATATCGCGTATGAAGGTTTAAGACCTGCTGGTGGGGATGGTGCAACTGGACTAGATAGTGGTGACTCCATCATCGGTGTCACAGGTTGGGCTTTGCACTCCGAAGCACTTTGAGGTGATGTAGGAAGCTCTAGGGGCATGGGGGTTGTGCTGGGTTCTGAGTGAGCAGTCATAGGGGTTTTTAGGTTCTCTATATTAGGTAGGTTTAAGGCCTGCGGCGTTTGCTTTGGTCAATAGATGAGCTGAGACTTACTAGCCACAGCTGGCAATGGCGTGTTGACTATGTTCTGGGCACCACGTGTGCAAGCCTCCCTCACTGGGGTGACATTGCTTGTAGATGAGCTTTTTAGTTGGCCATTTTTAGGCACCCAAATCCAGGGGTTGCCCTCGTAGTATCCTTGTGCTCGCAAGAGATCTTTGGGAATCCATTGCGGTGTGGTTGCGTGTTTACGTCGATAGCGTCTAGACTGCCTCTTAGGCCATGACAACTGATGATTTTGGCGGTTAGGATCACGTTTGGGTAGTGTACTCGGATGCGGTTTTTGCCGTTTTGGCACCCACATAAGCTTGGACTCCTTGGCCTTGTGAGCACTCTTGGTGGGTTTGGGCCTGGGGTCGAGAGCCTGGTACGAGGCCGTAGTTTTCTCCAGCTTAGACTTGGGCTAGAGTGTGGTCCTAGGGGTTTCTACCGGTGGCTTCGTAATGGTGGAGGAATCATGACAGCCCTTGCTGAAAGTCGTCACTATAGGGACATTGCCGATAGCAACATGAATGCGGTTTAGGTTGTAATCCACATTACAGTTTGTTTGCTTCTTGAAAGTGCGACCCAATAGTGACACGTTATCAGCTCCTTTAGTGTTAAGCAACACATGGAAGAAAGCTGGTAAACTTTCAGACTCGATGGAAACGAGTACCTTGCACTTCCCCAGGAGTGAATAAGCAGCACCTCCAAACGGGGTGAGGTTGGCATTAGTGGGCTGTAGTGTCGGTTGACCAATGCATGTCCAATGGTCATGCGTCAAAATGTTGTAGTCGGCCCCTTCATCAATCAAGGCATCAAAAGAATACATCGCTCCTACTGCGACTGTGATTCGTAGATACGCCGGTGCCACTGCTTCTTCGTCTTGATCTATAAGGTCGGTTATAGTAGCCATGCGGACGTTCAGTGGGGGTTCTAGCATGGGTGGCTCATGTAATGGATGGGAAGGAGGATAGTACTTCTTTATGCTGCTACCGTTAAAAAAACCTATTCCTTCACCGTCAAGTGTCTCCAACTCAACATTCCTTGTTCTACCAATCATGCGTACTCTGAAAGGCCCTAGCCCCCGAAACTTCATCTTCTGTTTATGTCCTTTTACCAAGTATAGTAGAACAAGGTCCCCTTGTTCGAAGTCTTGCTGTTTGACATGCTTGTTAAACCACATCTTTCGTCGAGCCTTTTCACAAATCAGAGAGTGAGTGGCGAGGAGTCGGATCTCGGTTAAGCGCTCTTGCTCCACTAAGCGGTTGGTCCAAGCCTCTCTTCCCTCCCAACGCTCCTGGACTACTAGCCTCAAGCTAGGGATGAAGAATTCTAAGGGCAAAATGGCTTCAGTTCCATACGTTAGCCTAAAAGGCGTGTCCTACAGCCGTTTTATAAGCTGTGCGATAGGCCCACAAGGCCGCCATTAGCTTGTTGTCCTAGTCACTTCTTGAAGTAGACACGACTTTTGTAAGCACGTTGACTAAGATTTTATTTGTGGATTCGGCTTGGCCATTATCCTGAGGGTAATAGGGAGAGGACTTCTGATGAATTATTAGGAAGGTAGAGAGCAGGTGGGCAATCACTTCATTAACGAAGTATGTGTCTTGGTCGCTTACAAGTTCGATTAGACAACCAAACCGTGAAATGACCTGCTCCCACAAGAACTTTGCAGTGGTCCTAGCATCATTCTTCCTTGTGGCTCGTGCCTCTACCCATTTCGTTAGATAGTCGGTTGCCACTATGATGTAGCGAGCTTGGGAATATTGTGCCGTAGGACTGATAGATCCAATAAAATTGATGCCCCATTTTTCAAAGGGTTATCGGGCTATGACAGGGGTCAACTCCATCTTATCCTTCCGCACAGGCACTTTGGTCCTTTGGCACTCATCGCAGTGCTTTACGAATTTAGCTGCATCACGGAAGAGGGTGGGCCACCATAGTTGAGATTGTAGCACCTTTCGGGCTGTTGTATCCCTGCTAAAGTGTCCTCCAGCGATTCTGCCATGTGCTTCGTTCAATGCATCGTGCATCTCGTGCTCACATACACATCTGCACAATAAACCGTCTTGTCCCAACCTGTAGAGTTGGCCGGCTATCAGTTGGTATGGCTGAATTTTCAGGATAAGTCTTCTCAGCCTGGCCTTCTCATCAATGGGTCGCTCAAGTAGTCCGTTCTCTAGTACTCGCACTATGTCTTCGGCCCAATACAGCGTCAGATCAGCTTTAAATAATTTTTTCTCACTAGACAGGTTAAAGAGATGAGCATCCGGTAAATCGTCACCAGCGGCTTCTCCTGTGGGTATGCGGGACATGTGGTCAGCCATGTAATGCTGCTTTCCTTTGCGTACAACCACAGAGAAGTCGAACTCCAGTAGCAGGAGTAACCATCTAGCTATGCGTCCCGTAGCGCAAGGCTTGTTCACAAGATACAACAAGGCCTGATGGTCAACAAAGAACACAAAGGGAGTGGCCAACAGGTAATGCCTGAATTTCTTTACCACAAATACCATGGCCAACCCTTCCCTTTCCATCGTGGAATAGTTCATCTCGGTCTCTGTGAGCTGCCTGCTGGCAAGACTCACCGAGTAGTCTAAAATAGCGAACTTAGAGGCGTCTATGTGTACATGAAACGTTATGTTCCAGTCTGGGGCTCGTAAGATTGGTGCAGTAGTGAGAGCCTTTTTCAACTCCTCATATGCGCGCTGGCATTCCTCAGTCCACTCGAACACTATCAACAGCTTGTACAATGGTCTAGCAATTAGTGCGTAATTTAGTACAAAGTGTCGATAATATCTAGTGTGTCCTAAGAAGCACTGAACTCCCTTGTAGTTATCGGGTGGTGGTAAGTCAACAATGACTCTGACTTTAGAAAAGTCAGTGGCAATGACGTTCTTTGACACTACGTGCCCTAAGATGCATCCGTGTTTCACCCAGAACTGGCACTTTAAGGGGTTCAAGGAGAGACGATATAAGCGGCACCATTCAAAGATTGCTCGGAGTTTGTTTAAGTGTTCGATCCAGGTCGAATGGACACACAGATCGTCGACAAAGACCTCTAACTCCTTGCGAAGCATGTCTTTAAAGATGGTGCACATGAGGCGTTGGAAAGTGGCAGGGGCATTGGTCAACCCAAAGGGCATGACTATGTACGCAAAGACACCCCACTCAGTGGCAAAGGCGGTCTTGTGCTGTCTGTAGGATGCACTTGCACCTGGTTGTACCCTGAGAAGCCATCCAGGAAACTGTAGGCTTCCTTGCCTGCCACCCTCTCAAGCATGTGCTCGGTGTATGGCAAGGGATAGTTGTCTCTCTTTGTAGCAGCATTCACCTTCTTGTAATTGACGCACACTCAAATTTTGCCATTCTTCTTCATCACAATGACTATGGGTGACACCCAGTATGTGTGCTCAATTTCGTAGATGAATCCTGCTCTCATCAGCTTGTCAATTTCATCTTTGACAGCATGAGCATGTTTTGGATTCATGGGGTACGGTCGCTGCTTGACTGGCATTGCATCTGACGTCATGGGTATGTTGTGAGTCACAACACTCGGATCTACCCCCCGTAGCTCTTCTAAGGACCAGGCAAATACATCTATGTACTCCCACAAGAGAGCGACAAGACTCAACTCTTCTTCACCAGTCAAGTCATCGGCGATTAACACTGATCGGGGTATCTCCCCTTCTAGGGCTAGGTTTACCTCCTTGACCTTGGTTGGTCCTTCAATTGGTTCGCTCGTCTGCCCTTGACGCTTGGCACCTAGCAGAACCACTATCCTATCCCCTTTTTTGAATTTAGTGAAGCGTTTAGGGAGGTCCTGCAGCTTTCGCCGTTCTTCTGATCATGCATCCCTTGGGTGCTTTGCCCCATCCCGCCTTGACCGTCTGCGCCTCAGGTGGACTGGTAAGTCCCCCTTGGTGCGTCTTGTCATGGGCGGCCTAGGGATCTCTGGGTTGCTATCCGAAGTAACTTTCGATTTGGAGTCAAACCCTCCATCTTCGCTAGAAGAGGTGGTCTCCCCTGGTGGCCGCAATTCGGATGGTGAGTCGGTTCTAAGTACTGATGTTGTTCCTGATTGGGTTAGGCCTGCTTGCTCAAGGTCTATGGTTCTTGTACATTCTAACCACGCACGATCACACCTCATGCGCATAACTCCTCGCTCCAGTCTAAGGGCCTATCTTTTCTGTGGCTTGGCGTTTGCTCGTATTTGCTCAATTTCTTGTCCTTCAGTGTCGTACTCTATGGTGTCCACTTCACCCTCACTCTCATCACTGAAGGATTGGCAGTCTTCGTATTCATCGCAGGAATCTTTGTCATTCGACTGCTCATCGTCTCTTAGGGCTTGGTGTGCCCCGTGTTGTTGGTTAAGAACTAGGGCCCAATTATGCATGAGGTTGAGCTCGTGCGCCCTGGTCCATTGGCACTTGGAATCCTCTAAGAGGTCCTGGAGTGGTTTGAAGTTGACGGCTGGGTTGCCAGCTAGCTGGTCCGTTAGGTATTCCAGTACCCCCTAGAGTTCCCTTTTATTGGATGGCACTTGGAAGGTAACAGGCTTAGGCCTTCCACGGAGGCTTGCTGCCATCATGCAGACTGGCATAGAGAGTGCTTCGTTTGTCTTGCTGATCATTTTGATGGCCTGCTCATATGCCTCATGGTTTGAGAATGGCAGGTCAATTGTAGCGAGAACGTGCATCCAATCCCGCTCATCCTCTGGGCATGGAATATACTTGGTCAAGGACTCACAGGACTTCCTGACCTGAATGTTCCCTTTGAGCATAGTAGAGATGGCGTCTAGGTCGACTGGTGAGGCCTTCCAAGTGTCCATCTCTATTCTTACGGCGTCAGTTCTATTGCCAAGGAAGATCAAGCCGTTACCCCAATCTTCGATGACCCTAGCGTTGCGCATCCAGGGTTGGTCTAATAGGACATCATAGTCTACTCCCTTCATGACTATAAAGTCGACAGAGAACTAGACACCTGCGATCTTCACTGGCCAATTCTTCAGGACCCCGAATGGCTTCACTCTCATACCGTTTGCTAGCGTGACATTAAACCGAGCAGCTTTGACAGGCGGGTTTCCCCAAGTCTGCAGCACTGCGTGGCTAAGCACACTAACTCCGGCTCCCATGTCTACGACTCCCTTCCTTGTTGTGTCACCCTGGGCTAGGACCGACAGGACTGCATGCATCTCAGAGCCTTCCCAAAAGGCATTGACGTGCAAAGATTTAGGCACGGAAGTGCAGCGTCAGGCTTGGCAGTTGTGTTTCTGCATCCTAGTCTCGAGGGTCTGTCGTGGCCTGCTCTTGCGATCCCTCGACCCACTGCTTAAGGTCTTGCCATAGGGCAAGGTGCTGCTTAAGTAGACCCCCCAGGCTAAGTGTTATAGGCGTGGTCACTAGCGTGGTCAAGAGGTCATGAGATACTCGTCCTTCTTTTAGCCTAGATTGTCCGGGCCAATGGCCGCGGCTGATCTGCAGCTCTATTGCGTCTAGACTTGGTCTCAGCGGCACTGCTTGTGGCACAGTGGCTTCGGTCGACTTAGGTTGAGGCGGTGACATTGGCGTGCTCATGCTGGAGAGATCATCAATCTTGTCCTCTATGATGGGTTCAGCGTCTTTGAGATGCTGTTGAGCCTCCCTCACCCATTTCCTCACCTTTTCTATGGCCTCTAATTGTCGCTTTGGATAAGGGTATTCCCCTATCTTAGCGCTTCCCTTTTCAGTTGTCTTAGGGGCTGAAGTCTCTGCCTCCGCGTTTGAGACTTTCTTCCCAGTAGGTAAAGACGTAGCACTCTCGGTCTTTAATACGACCTTAGCTTCTGATTTCTTCTTTTTCCGCCTGTGGCTTTTCTTTCCTATTGAGGTTGCGTCAAGATTGCTAGGTCCTGGCAGAGAGATGCCGGCGTGCTTCGTTTGGGCTCGGGTCATAACTCGCAAGGAAATAGGGGTGGCCTCCCCATCAGGGTTTTCGACGCCAAACAGTCCCAATGGGATGGATGGCAAATTAGTTGAGCTAGAGGATGGTTTTCGCTTTGGGCAGTCTATGAAAAGATGGGTGATTCTGCACTCTGCGCACCTTTGGTCAGCCTTGTCCCTGTTTTGTTACTCTCTTTCAGGGCAGCATGATGAGACATGACCGGGGTGTCTGCAAGTCCAACTAGTGACTGGATCCTGTGGCTGCCCTCCCAGGCCTCTACCCCGTTCCCATCCTAATGCCATCACCGTCACGGGTTGATAATCCATGAGGATTTCATTGCCCTCATCATCATGCGAGACGTAAGGGTATATGTAGGTCTCTTCCTCATTCGGCTCCTCCACGTAGTGTACTAGAGCGTCGCTCGGTGGGTGGGTCACATAAGAACCGGGTGGTCTAGGAATGCCTATAGGATTTATGTCCATTCTAGGGACAGCTGGTTTCATATCGTTAGGCGCGGGTAGAGCCAATGGGGCTCCCCTTCCGAAGAATGGCTGCGGCCTGTTAGCTAGATAAGGCTGACTGTAGGGTTCAGAGTATGGAAGTCTTCGTGGTAGTCTGCAATGTGCAATATCATGACCGAACCTACCGCAGTTAGAGCAAGGTCTTGATCTAGGGATGACACTCGGTCGGCAAGTGGTTTCCGCCATAGTACACGCACTGGATATGCGGGTGTGTTGGTTGTCTCAACATGTCTTGTATCTTGGCTAATTCCATCTTGACCTTAGCCAAGCCTTGGTCTATCTCGGTGGCCTTCCCCTTATCTTGGGATGATGGATTTGACCGCTCAGTAGAGGCTGATGTTCTCTCTAAGCTTCGCGGGTTGGTCTCTTCTAGAGTTGAGCTCCTAGAGCTTCGCTCTTTCAACTGGTCATCGACTCTGATGGCCTCCTCAAAAACTCTAGCCACCACGTCCCGTTGCAAGCTTGAATTTCCTGCCAATGCCTTATATAACTCCTCGTCTCTAATTTTGCTGATGAATACAGTTGAAACTGCTCTATCAGTCAGTCGCTCGCCTAGAGGGATTCTCTTAAAGAGACTTCTCACATGGGTCACATAGTCGTGGATGTCCTCCTTCTCTTTCTGCTTGACATTCATCAAGTGTACTAGCAAGTTATCGGAGTATCCGGGCTCGACGCGAACCTCTTGACGAAGAGATCCTTGAGATTATTGAAGTTGGCTCGTTCCACGGCATCCAGGCTTGTGTACCACGTCCTACCCTTGTCACCTAAGCAAAGTCCGAATGCTTGCGAACATTGAGTCTGGTCATTGAGGCCATTGGCTTCGCAGACTTGCTCAAACTGCTCAACAAAGCTGTACGGATCGTCATGCGGTTGGTACTTGTCGAGTTGCTTGGCAACAATCGGTATTTTGGCCTGGATCTTTGAGCCCTAGTTTGCCCCTAATCCTGCAAGCAGAGACGTCGCTAGTGCGGTGGCACTCTGCTCAACTGCGGTGTTATCAAGCAGCCGTTTCATGAGGAGCTCGCTCAGCGTCAGGTCTCCCTCTAGTGCTCTCTCATGGTCTGTTCAGTTTCGGCCAGCCAAGTTCAGCACTCATTGCACCTCATGCAGCTCCATGCTTTGCCTTTGACTCCTAGCCTGTTGATCCCTATTATAATTAGCTATGCCTTGCAATGCCTTGCGGGCTAGCCTTCTCTCCTCCTCTAGGTCTGCAATGATTGTATCTGCTGTCCTATCATGGTGCTCGTACCGGGCGTGAGCGTCGTAACTGCTCTCCATCTGTCGTATAGCATCTGGGAATACACTCAAATTGAGCTCCTCATTAGACCGATGGTCTGAGCTTTCTTTTGTCATGGTCGAATTCTGGCGCCCCACTGTGCTGTCGATTAGGTTAAATAGCCGTGATAGATCCTCGTCGTTGGTGCTCCTTGCTTGGTTCTACCCTGCGCTTCACGTGTTTGTCTACGTCATGGGTCCTCTCCTATTGGTGGGTTCCTTGAGCAATTTATCTGAGCGAGTTCCTTTGATTATTGAATACAATTCTCAATTTATGGTCACTCGGTGAGTGTGTTGTTCCTCATGCACTTGTGCCCAATCAGGCTTTCAGCTTTCCTAAGTGTACTTCAAGTGCGGAAATTCAATGTGAGTGCCGCAAGCAATTTCCCGACGTCTTACTCACTCTCGCTCCTTCTGGCCTGATAGGCTTGTAGGTCCAGTTTTGGCCGTTTAGTCAGGGTTTAGGGTTTCCTTGCATGTTGCCTCATTTGCTTTCAGTCGATCAGGTTTTACAGTTCAGTGGCTCGCATCCGAGTCCTTGGGTCCCTCAGCTATTTACTGCTAACCGCTAAGTGGCTGTGGACTACAATGTCCCTTATCACATGTGCCAGAATCAAGTTCTGAGCGCCTGAAGGGTTTCGACAAGTTACGCTAATGCATATTTTCTGGGTCGGGTCGAATTTTTGATGGATTTGACAAAAAGTTGCACTCGGACCAACTAGTCCGAATTGCAGGGTCCGAGGGGGTCACTCGGATGGGTTGAATGGCAGGTTCGGACAGGGTAATTCGGATGGGCTGAACGGTGCTTGGCCAAGGGCTGAATCCCGGGTATGGCCAAGTTCCAAATTTGGGACTCGGACGGGTCGTTCGGACGGGCCGAGTGGCCCAGGGTAGAGTTCTGAATTTGAGACTCGGATGGGTCGTTCGGACGGCGAATGTGCCACGTGGCAAAAATTTCTGGCTCGGATGGTCCGAATGGGTTGACTCGGATGGTTTGACTCGAACGGACTAGGGTTACGGGCCGAGTGGCCGAATGGTAAGGGGCCGAGGGCCGATTCTGGGACTCGGCCCAGAAGCGACCACTCGGACGGGCCGAACGTGGCGCAACGGAGACAGTGCGATGTCGATTTCGATCGATTCTTGGGATTTACACAATCATACCAAGCACAACCCTCCAGATCCTATCTAGGGGGATTGAGGAAGGGATTCATATACCTGAACGGGTCGGTGAGTGCGTCGGTGATGCGATCGAATCACACGGGCTGGGGCTCTCTAGCTCTCTCTCTCTCTCTCTTTCACACTGAAATTGCACAGAGGAGCTCTCTTTTGGCCTCCTGGCTCTTATATACCTTCCCAGTTGTGGCGTTGACACCCCCAACCACTCTCTTGTTGATCTTAGGCCTAATTTGCGAGCATTTTGCGCATTTTGCATGATTTTTTCCTTGTTTTGCCCTGTTTTGAAACAGTGAACCCTACCCTTTTCCGATTCGATTTCCTAACTCTAACCTACGCTAAACGAAACAAAAATCAAAGGCAAAAAACTAAAATAGATCCTCCATGCTTTTCAATCATCAAACAACCAAAATATTCCAAAATACTTACTTGTTTTGAAGATTAAAAGCACCCAACTTCCTACCTATCTCAAGCTCCGTTTTGGGGATGAATACCCTACTTCGATGCTCGATGTGAGGCGCGCAAGTGCTCAAGCTTGAATCCGTTGGTCCCGGGGGCAATGGAACCAAAATGTGGGAGCTTTCGCTCAACCGCCAAGACCCACGGACCGCTTATTGTTCAAGCGTTCCAAGCAAGCTCTAATGGCTATCTCTCACCTAGCCGACGCGCCGTCGATCCTATGAGTGTAGTGAGCTTACCTTGATGCCCAATCGAGTACCCTCCTCTCTCTTGCACTCCGGTGGCTCCACGATTCTTGATGCTAGCTCAAGCATCCTCAAGCCTCCTCCATCTCCAAGCTCCATCCTCCATAGCCGCGCATGCAAGAGAAGAGAAGAGAAGAAGAGAAGAGGAGATGGTGAAGAGCTTCACCCTCTTGATCCCTCACTCTCACACACACTCACTCCCTCACACTCTCACACTTCCACTCTCAAGAGCACACACAAGCAAGAAGGAGAGAAGAAGAGAGGAACAAGAAAACTCCTTTTGCCACACACCAAAGAATGTGCTTCTCATTCACTTTCCAACTTTATATACAAAGCCCTAAATCCTTTTTGGGCGGTCATCCCCTTTTCCCTCTTTTACATGGCCGGCCGTAGCCTAGGCCCTTTTTCCTATTTCCCACCATTCTAATTTATCCCATTCCCAACTAATGCATACACTTTGCACAGGAGCGAACCTGGCACTCTTTTACACAGATTCGAGGGCGCTTTCGCATTTTAATGGTGCGCCTTTTTCCTCTTTTGTTGCCTTGGCTCGACACCAAAGCTTCTTGAGGGTCGTGCCCGAACATTTGAATTTTTCAGGGATTGGTTGCTAGTCAAGGTGCCTTTTTCTGCTTTTATCGTGCGCCTTTTTTGCTATTTTCTCTTTTTTCCATTTTTCGCTCCTTTGTGCTGCGGAAACACGGTCGGAAACACGGTAACAACGTGCAATCCATTGCAGCGTCTTCTAGAACTTGTCTTTCACAATCCCGTATGCAGACCATTGACATACTCAAAACAAAATGGCAAACACGCTTTCATACCATAGACATAAATCCCTTTGACAGTGTAGGCACCGTCCAACGAGTATGAAGGGTCCATTGGATCAAACGTGGGTTTGTATTGCGGTCTAGCTCAAAATGCAGCAGGGAAGGTGGCAGAAATAGGTTGCCTTGCACTGTAGAACAGTAAACACAAGGTCTTTAGCACCTAGAGATGTCGCCTAGCTAGTTGTAACATTGACATCAAGCTCCTCTTCATAGACTTTGGCTCCCACACTATCAAGGGATAGCATGTTTAGCCACAAATTGCGAGGGTTCTTGAGAATGAGCAAGATAGAAGATAAGATAGAAGCAAAATCAATTGATACCAAAATCCTCTATGTATATTTGGAAATAAAAGCAACTTGCATATCTCAATCTTCATCCCTATCCTTGGTACCCCCATGTCAGTCTCAAACATCTCTGTCAAAGCATGTCTCATTCAATAATTTACATTCATCAGATTTTCCTGTCTAGAAAATTGTCCTACAGCACCACCCTACAGAAAATTGCTCCTATCTTTTGAATGGTAACTCGGATCGCCAAGCTTTAAAAAGTAAAATTGTAGCCCTACTCATGACCTACAACTTTACTGAAGACCCCAAGACCAAATGTTGAAGGTATCAGCCCCTAAAATTTTCTGTGCAGTCTGCAACTATTCATTACAACATGCAATCCTCGTCAAGACATCGACCTTTCCAACTCTATCTCAAAGGCATACGAACATGGATGTCAACCAAACTTTGTAGGACCCTTCCTAAGGTATCAAAGTCCACTTTGGATGCATCAATCATCATTGATCCTCTCCCAATTAAAACAGTTTTAGACATCCTTAGTTCAACATTTCTTGTCCATTGCAATCTCCTACAGCCATATCGCCCTCCTCGGTCAAACAACCACTACATTCTCAGCCAATCAATCATGCATGCAACCCATACATTGTCTCCTAGATCAAATGGTAGTCCATTAATCATGTCATGCCTTGTCGATATCCCTAAACCATACTCTTATATGCATACTTTTCCTTGGAAGAAAAGTGGTAGTATCATCCCAATGTCTTCTTTATGCTTCTGTTGGTCATCTGTATCCACCTCAACATCGGATAAGACATGAGTATCTTGTAATCCTTGTGCTAGCATTTCATCTGCATCCTCCAATTCTGTAGTATCCATATCCACAAACTTTGCGTTTGACATTTTTGGGTCTAGTTCATACCTAACATTTCTAGGCATTTTATTGTGGCCATTATGATGTTTATTTGGGCATTTTATGCTGGTTGAGCTATGCCATTTAAGGCATATTTGTTCTTTATATTCAGAATCCTCCTCAACTAGTCATTATCACCCAGGTTATGTTGGAGAGAGGGAGCCAGTGCCATTGCCTATGCAACTAGTGACTCATTGTTGTATGCAATTGTCTTGTGTTTGGTGTATGGATTCCATTTTTCGAAACATTCTTCTGAGTTCTCTTCTTTGTAATGCTCTTTTGTGTTTTTTTTCTCTTTTTTCCTTGTGTTCAACAGTTTATTATAACATTTGTTTATGCTTCCATTGCTACTCCACTTTTGACATGGTATTAGATTTCAGGATCCAAGTTTGTGTTGTTGTTTTCTATTGTTTCATGTCTGCATTTTGGCTTTTTTTAGCTGATTGGATCCATTCTTGATTGTTGGAATTGATTTTTCAGCCTAGGTGAACATCTTTTGTTAATTTTTGGCGTGGTTTTTGCTCTTTTTCTTTGTGTTTTGTAGTCCACCATTTGTGTTTTAGGGACAATAGGCTGAGGCGACCTGCTTTTATGTAGGACGACTAGATTTATTGTAATTATTGATTGCATTTTGACTCTAGCCTTTGCATTTTCACTACTTGTGCATGGCTAGGCGAAAAGTGTTTCATGTTGATTTTTGCTATGCCTGATTCATATTTTTACCTTATCCATTGTGTGTGAACTCGGTCATATAGTCTATGCTCTTGCTTTGGCTGTACTCTCTTTCTCCTCTTATTTTCATTCTTTTCTACTCATATTGTTTCTAAATTGGTCCCCCCTGTTCCATTGATGACAAATTACATGGCCATGATTATCTCACATGGAGTGCTATTATGAAAGCTTGGTTTGTGCAAAAGAAGTTATGATACATTGTATTTGGAGCTTGTGAGCATCCTACTCATCTTTGAGTTGATTTTCACTAGGACAACTATGAAGAAGTTGTGCTCACATGGGATACTGATGATGCTTGTGCATATTCTTGTGCATATTCTGCCATTCTTCGTGGCATTTCCAAATAAGTTCTTCTAGTAGTCATTGCCTGCAAGAATTCTCCTACAATTTGGACAAAGCTTCAGATATTGTATGAGACTCGCTTACCTATGCATGACATTACTCTTTATGGACAACTCAGATGGATGAAGTTTGAGCCAAAGGATATGATTTAGTCTTTCTTACTACATGTCACACTAGTATAGGACCAGCTTCAACATATGCAATCTGCCCTTCTAGAGGCTCATCTTGTGAGGAATGTGCTCTATAAGCTCCCTCTAGAGTTTAAGGGAGTGGCCAATGCTTTGTGGGCTCAAGCAACATTGGCACTTGTCAGTTTCCTACATACGTCCTTGATGCTACTTAAGCATGAGACGTCTTTGCGGTTATAGGAGAGGTTTCCCTCCTTATCTGGTGGATCCAGTGAGGCTTTTATACCTTCAGAGAGGGGGTGATAGGAAGAAGAAGTTAAAGGCCCATCCCAATGTTATCATTCTGGTAAGAAGGGACATTTGCACAAGGATTGAAAAGAGTTAGCAGCTTCAAGGAAGGCGGAGATGAAGATGAATCAAGATCCTAAATCCTCTGCTCAGTCACCCTCTTTCTCTGACTCTAACTCGGATCGTGGCCAAGGCCAGGCCAAGGGGCGGACATGATCATATTTTTCAGACCGCAGAAAGGGCTTGGCGGCCCTTTTGTTTTCTAATACCGGTGATGCGGTCATCCCTCACCAGTGCAAGAGAGGGAGTGTGAGCAGGTGGCGATATGGGGCAAGTACACCTCATCTATACATGTATATAGGTGTACAAGTTCTAGAGAGGGACGTCCTTGACACATCAACTAAAGTCTGACAGGTTTTGAAATCCTGGAGTTAGGATTGACATCTAGGTTCATGATGGGGTGTTATTTGATAGAGAGCGGTATTGGCTCCCAGTTCGAGCTCACATGAGGTGACACTTTGGCGGTCTTGGCCAAAGGCAAGAAATCCATGGTCACATATATTTAGAGTCATTTTTGACAGGATGGTCTTATATTAGATGCTCGACATTGACACTTAGGTTCTCTTTGAGGCACCTTGGTGGTGGCTTCATCACCTAGTACTTGGGTTTCCATGGTCTTATTTTGGTGATCTTTGTTGTATGGACTATGATGAGTCATTATCATTGTATCATTATGTTGTAACAGATCACCCATCGTCTGAGAGAGGGTGTTGGCAATCTGGTTAGCTCGTGTGAGTCTAGTTCATACTTGATATTTCTAGGTATTTTAAACATTTTACTGTGACCATTATGATGTTTATTTGAGCAATTTATGCAAGTCAAACTGCTGCCATTTATGGCATATTTTTGTACTTTATATTCAGGCTCCTTCTCAGTCAGTCATTATCACATATAGGTTCTGTTAGAGGGAGGGAATATCCATCTTAGATCATAGTGAAAATTCCATGGCTAAAGTATTGTAGCATCATGCTTTCATTTGAATTATATAGAAGAGGCCATGAAAATGCACTCTTTGAATTTTAGATTTATAGAAGGGATATAACTATTGTCTTTGAAATTCACAGAAGGGGTATATAAAATGGTGTAAACATTTTAAAAAGGGGTTTTTAAACTATCCTTTGAATGCACGTGATATAGAGGGCTTCTTACAGTGACCCCCCCGAATATTAAATGCTAGATATTAAAATTAAACCATATATTAAATATTTTATAGAGAATAATACTCTTATTAATTGCAAAAATCAATTAAGTTTTCTCTCTAGATTGCAAGATATAATAAGTCTTTCTATAGATCAAACCTCAAGAAAGAGGCACCATATTGTACGTACCCATTACATTTCACTCATTGCATCTCAAAACCCATGTAGGCTTCACAAAAAGTGGTTGCCCAAGCACTTTACAATAAGTGAGACAGTAGTAGCTTATAAGTTTCATTTGAAGCAACATATACATGCCCAAAATTATAAATGTAATCAATATTTATAAACTCTCTTTAAAAGAGAGAAAATGCATATTATTCTAATCTAATCCAAGTCATTATAAATTGAACCAAATGTTAGAGAGAGAGAGAGAGAGAGAGAGCAAGAGAGAGAGAGAGAGAGAGAGAGAGAGAGAGAGAGAGAGAGAGAGAGAGAGAGAGAGAGAGAGAGAGAGAGAGAGAGAGAGAGAGAGAGAGAGAGAGAGAGAGAGAGAGAGAGAGAGAGAGAGAGAGAGAGAGAGAGAGAGAGAGAGAGAGAGAGAGAGAGAGAGAGAGAGAGAGAGCTAAATATTCAAATATCATAAGTAGACCATATACTAAGCATTCCATAGAAAATATTACTCTTATATTCATTACATTACAAAAATCAATAAAGTTCTATCTATACTGCAAGACATGATAATTCTTTCTACAGATAAAACCTCAAGAAAGAGGCATCATATCACATTGTAGGTACCCAATACATTTTTACTTAGTTTAGCCTCGTTACTTAAAACCAATGTAGGCTTCATAAAAAGGAAGCACACATTATCACAAAAAAGTGGTGGCCCAAGCACTTTAAAATCATATAAGCGAGACAATAATATATCATAAGCTTCATCTTGAGCAAGTCTTCCTTAGTTGTGACCATTCATTTGACAATGCAATTGCTACTGCAAGGCATTAAACCTATTAACATTCATTTGAAACTACAAGAATGATAGTTGACAACCCCTTTGGCAAATCACAAGCTCATGGTTATCTCCAATCCCCAAAATTAAGCCCACATATCATTCACCAATAAATTCATCAACCTACTTGTCTCAGAGACAATTGTTGAAAGTTTCCTTAGTTCACCAAGCAAACCGCTCGAGACTTGTTGAAGAACACTCTGGATGTGCTTTATCTCGCACACAACACCATACAAACCTTTAGTTTGTTCATGTAACTCTACAAAGTAAATGGCAAGTGCATGATCGATGCATGTGCATAAACTCATCTACAATTTCATCAACTCATTCATCTTGGTCTCAAGACATTTAAAATCTAAATAACTTGAAGCAGCCTCTATGTTTCTTTGAATCCTTGTTGTCCTTCTAGATTTAGCAACATGTGTTCCCTGTTACCTTGCCACTTCTTTCATCTTTTTGCACATTAAATTTATTCACTCTATTAGACTCCACATTTTGGCTATCTCCAAAATATAAAAATTACTATCTCCAAAAAAGTATACAATACCTTTATGTAAATACAATTAGAACAACTATCTCCCATACCCATGCGAACAGCTCTAAGCAAGCAAGCGTCGAAGAGAAAATATTGTGGTTTTTTTCTTTCATTCCACTGAATCAATTGCATACAATGGAGTCGAATACATCATGTTTGGAGCATCGTCCCCATGGCTTTACTTTATTCCATGAGATGACTACACAAAACTTTTAAGAGAGTATAAGAGTTCCAATAGAGAAATCGCAAAGCCATTGAAGAAACAATCAATAAACACATTTACAATTGAAAACCCTAAATCGAAGGTATCATGGACTCAAAGATAAAATAATAGTCACTACAAGAGAAGGGGGGAATAGTGACACTGAGTTCCAATGCAAATTAGCGGTGACGCAAATACCAACACAAACAGCGACGATACTCAGACAAAAAAAAAGCGGTTGAAACCTGAGCGCGGCATTTTGCGAGAGAGTTTGCGAAAGAGAGAGCAAAAGAAAGAGCGAAAGAGGGAGGGAGTGGGAGAGAAAGAGAGAAAGAGAAGGAAGGAGAGCTTCTCCCCACTGCCACACTGCCACCATTGCACCGCCGTTCATGAAGAAGAGGAGGAAGTGTACGAAGGGCGAAGAGAAGCCATCGCAAAGAGGAGATGAAGAATCCATCTTTGAGCCTTTGCGGTGAGTACATTGCTTCCTCTTGCTTTGTTCTTGTTCTTTCTCCTTTTCTTTTGTTTGTTTTTGTTGAGAATGAGGTGCATGGAGGGAGAAAGAGAGGAAATGAGAGAGGGAGAAGAAAAAAGAAAAATGAAGAAAGAACGAGAGAGAGAGGGAATAAACATGAAACATAATAAAGAAAGAGAGAAAGTGAGAGAGAGAGGGAGGGAGGGAGAGAGAGAGGAGAATGAATGAGAAAACACGAGGGGGTAGAGAAAAACAAAGAGAGACCGTAGTCATGCAAGAGGACATTTCATGGTTAAAAGCTCAACTCAACTCACTTGTTTGGATACCTTTAGGAGTGTTTTCAGAGTGCTAGATAGAGGCAAAAGAGATTATGCCAACACTTCTGATACACTCACTTTCAAAGTAAGTGCTAAAGACTCACTTCATACCTCGAGAAGTGAACTTCCACATAGTCAACCTAAAACTATTCTTAAGCTCACCTAGAACCATTTGGTAAGAACAACTTGAATGGAGGTAGCACTAATAGTGATAGTCAAGCCCTTGGAACTCATGCAGCTAGGTCATCAAAAGTAACTACATCTAAGAGATGACAACCCTAAGAAGACTAGGATCTCACCTTAATTAGCCTACAAAATCACTCACAAGTGATTGAATAATAAAAAAAAGGGAGTTCACACATTGTGTAGTGTTGTAAAAATTGTGATTGAATGCTTCTTTACATATGCCATAATTGAAGTGGAAGCTTGAGCACCATCATCATGAAGACACTTGTATTTATATTGAATCACATTGATTGTGGAAAACAAAAGCCTAGTTGTGTATGGTGCACCTACATACACTTGCAAGTTTGAAAAATTGACCTTATCATAAAAAATATTCTTAAGCTTACACACCATGCAACAGAGACCACATCACAAAATGAGCCTTACTAGCTAACAATGACAAACTAAGTAACAAGCTTTTTAGCACCTAGCGTATGACACATCTAACATATGAAAAATTTGGAGAGCAAGAGGTGTCTTCCTCTCATAAGTCACCACTTCCTTGCCTAAACTAATCACTTATTAAGACCGTAGTCATGTGGGGGTAGAGAAAAACAAAGAGAGGGGGAGGAGGGAGGGAGAGAGGAGAATGAGTGAGAAAACGTAAGGGGGTGGATAGAAACAAAGAGAGAGGCAACAAAGAAAGAGAGAGAGAGTAAGAAAGATAGGAAATGAGAGAGGGAGAAGAAGAAAGAAAAATAGAGAGAGAGAGAGAGAGAGAGAGAGAGAGAGAGAGAGAGAGAGAGAGAGAGAGAGAGAATAAACTTGAAAGACAACAAAGAAATGGGAAAAGAGAGATAGAGAGGGGGAGGGAGACAAGAGACTGAGTGAGAAAACATAAGGGGGCAGAGAGAAACAAGGAGAGGGGCAATAAAGAAAGAGAGAGAGAGAGAGAAAAAAGAGAAATGGGAGAGAATATAAAACGAAGAGCACAAAGAAAGGTGCAAATAATGTGGGAGAATCGAAGAAACAAGGAGAAAACCAAGATGATAGTTGACGTTACTTTTGTTGAGTTACAAGAGAAGAAATCCCTTCTCAAATAAATTCAGAAAGAAAAAGAGAATGAGAACAAAAACAAATTGTTTGTCGCAACGTAGACAAAATGGAAAACGCTGAAGGTCGTGATGTTCAAGATCGTGAGGCAAATCTTAATCAGCATGTCTCATGTCTTTGCTCCCAATGCAAGTTGGCAATTAGACGAAAGCATTGCTTGTCTATAGAACACGTACGATACTTTGGAGAGTTTCAATCGGAGACCATTGATAAGGCGATCTCAGAATTTGAGAAAATGGTAAGACTACAAAACCAATACCAACACAAACGAAAGTTGGAGAGGCTAGTCCAACACTAACATAAACAAAAGTTGGGGAGGTTACTTATGTAGGGTAGAGAGAGAGAGAGAGAGAGAGAGAGAGAGAGAGAGAGAGAGAGAGAGAGAGAGAGAGAGAGAGAGAGAGAGAGAGAGAGAGAGAGAGAGAGAGAGAGAGAGAGAGAGAGAGAGAGGTCTCTTTCTCCAACTCACCAACAAAACTAATAAATATTCATTCTTTCTCCAACTCACCAACAAAACTAATAAATATTCATGCATTCTCTCTTTCTCTCTCTCTCTCTCTCTCTCTCTCTCTCTCTCTCTAACTCACTAACAAAACTAATAATAATAAATATAAACTTACTAACATATACATAAGCTTACCAACATAAACCAAGTAAACATCTCTCTCTCTCTCTCTCTCTATATATATATATATATATATACATAAGCTTACCAACATAAACCAAGTAAACATCTCTCTCTCTCTCTCTCTCTCTCTCTCTCTCTATATATATATATATATATATATATATATATATATATATATATATATATATATATATATATATATATATATATATATATATATACACACACCAATAACACAAACTAATAACAAACATAACAAAACTCAATCAAAGCAAACCAAAATTACAATCATATTGAAGGAGAGAGACCACCAACCTAAACAACACCCACAAAAAGCTACCCAAAAGACTAATAATGGTAAAAAATACTTGTATGCTCACGAACATGCAACCAAAACACCAACAAGGAGCAACATCAACCAAAGCTTTAATTAAAAGCTCTCTCTCACTCTCTCTCTCACTCTCTCTCTCTCTCTCTCTCTCTCTCTCCAATAAAAATAAAAAGCATCTATATCTATAATCTATAATAATACAACATTGAATAAATAAATAAATATAATAATAAATAATAATATAATAAATATAAGTAATTATAATTATATATATAATTAAAAGATATTATACATATAAGCACAAAAATATAAAAAGATTAATTAATTAATTAACTATTTAATTGATTAATTATTAAGAATGGAAATATTAAATAATAATTATTAATCAACTAATTAGTTAATTAATCAATTTTAAATAGCTAAGAACTAATTAATTACTCAATTTAGATCTAAAATTAAAATAAAATAAGGGTATATATATATATATATATATATAAAATCGATAACCGATCTCTTTAATATCACTTTTTAAAGCCAACTCTTCAATAATTTTTGATTGGTCATTTGAAAAGGAAGCGTAGGACCATTCTATGTTTTGAATAACGAGGGTTGGTGATACAAAAAGAGTTGCGCAAGCCGCCAAGCCGGTGATACCAGACTCTTTGGTTGGATAGGAATTGGATCCTACTATTTTATCGGTGAGAATTACAGCAAAAACAGTTAAAACATTTATAGCTCCTACATAAATGAGCAATTGTGCGGTGGCTACAAAATCAACATTTAGTATAAGGTAAAATAGGGATATGCAAGTAAGAACCAATCCCGACATAAAAGCAGAATGAATTACATTAGTAAATGATACTACTCCCAAACTACCTGATGGAATACCTAATTTTATTAAGATGAAAATAAACTCATGAATTGATTCAGATAAACTCGTTTTACACGATCAGTCAAATAATTTTTTATGTCTTCAATTATATTATTATATCGTATGAGTATCACATAAATTTTTAGTTACTTATTATTAATTTTATCTTACATGTATGTGCATGTGTGTGTGTGTGTGTGTGTTGTGTGTGTATAAAAGACTAAAAAATAAAAATAAAAATTATTTAATCAATTGATAAATTATTAATTAATTAACTAATTTGTAACAAACTAATTAGTTTTATTTACCTAATAACTAAATTCAATTCAATTTTACTTACTTACTCTATTTAATTTAATTAGCTATCAAGTATATTATATTAATTAATAATAACTTAGTTATATTAAGTAATATAATAATAATAATAAAATAAATAATAATAATAACAAAAAATTGATTAATAAATTATTATTTTTTATTTTTATAATTAACAAACCAATTTTTAATTTATTAATTAATTAATAACTTACATGTTAATTTTAATTAATATTAAGTAATGTATTTACCTTAGTAATTTAATTAGTTACTTATTTTATAATAATAATAATAAATGAAATATTATATTAAACATAAAATAATAAATTACATTAAGTAACTAAATAAGTAAATAAATATTTACTAACTAGCTATTAATGTGAACCAATCAATCATTTATTAATAATTATCCATTTAATTTAATTAGTTACTTAGATTTATAATAATAATAATAATATATTTTTAATTAATTAATTATTAACTAATTTTATTTAATTAATCTATTTAAGTTAATATAATTAGTTATGTTACTTTAATTAACTATTAAGAAGTATAACCATATATATAATAATAATTATATAACTATTAATAAATAATAATTGATTAGTTAACTAATCAACTTCAACTAATTATTAATTATTAATTATTATATCTTCTATTTAATTTAATTAGTTACTTAGTATTATAATAATAAAAATAATAACAAATTACTTTAATGAACTATTGTATTAATATATTTATTTTAATAACTATTAACTATATAATGCTAACTATTAATAACCATTTATTAATAATTAATATTAACTAATCAACTATTAACTATTTAATAAACTAACTATTAATAACTCTCTCTCTCTCTCTCTCTCTCTCTCTCTCTCTCTCTCTCTCTCTCTCTCTCTCTCTCTCTCTCTCGCCATGTCGTCACCCTCCCTGCCACATCGTTGCCCTCTTGCCACGTTTGCCCTCTCGCGGTCTCGCTGCCACCACAAGAGACTCTAAACCACTTACTATATAGAAAGTTCACACTATACCTAGGAAGATTACTAACCGAACTAGGAAGAATGTAGATTTTTCTAGTTATAACTGGATAATTTTGCCATCACTAGTCTCTTCTAACTAGTAACATCCTTTTCCTAGATAGTATCTAGAAAATTGAAGCCCTATCTAGCAACATTATCTAGGAAGTTATTGTATAACTAGTAATAATATCAACCTAACTAGAAAATTTTAGTTTTTACTAGTCATAACTAGCAAGTACTATCCTCTAACTAGGGAATTATAGATATTCTATCAAGTTAACTTGGAACTCATGATTTTTCTAGGTATAACTAGTAAATAAATATTCATTGATTAGAAATTTACATTTGTATAATACTTACTCGCAGCTAAGCTTTTCACACTTGTTTGACACAAAAGCAAGACCACAGTTGTTGAAAGGTAATCACAATAACAAAAAAGAAAATTAAAAGAAAGATGTTTAGTACACATGAATAACACAAACTGTGTGGCCCCAACAACAAAGTCATTGCATTCAGCAACAATAACACTTACAATGTTGACCAAAGTACAAAGCTCATGATTATATTAGTGAAAAAAAAGCATATTGCACCAATGGATTAAATAGAAACTCCACACACTAACATCATATTCCCTACTGTCCAAATGAGCAACAAGAGCAAACATTCAAAGTGCATGGCAAGCAAACCACACAGTCATATATACCCCATCATGAAAATTAGATAGTCATATTAAAAAGGAAAGCACATTACCAAGTGCATGACCATATTGGTCATGGAAGTGCACATGGACAAAAAGAACCACCAAGGCAAAGCGCATAGCCATATTGAGAAAAAGCTAAATTGCATTGCCCAAAACATGTGGCTATAGAAAATAAAGCAAACTACATTGGTAGTTGTATGATGAAAAAATATAACCTTTCAAACTAGCACTAAACTTATAAACTTCATGTCTTAACACAAAAATATAAGTACCAAGGATTCTAGTGATTGCCAACTATTGTAGCTAGCTCTATGTGGAAGCTTGCAATATGATAGATGGGAAGCTACTTCAAGGTTCACAATGAGGTGACTTGAATAACAAGAAGGCTACACCTAAAATAGCCTTACAAGGGTGGAAGTATATTACCTTTACAAAGAACTAGTGCTCCAAAACGAAGAAATCCTCATTGGATATTCTCATTTTATTAGGGTTTGAAGTTGAGCAATTCCATAGAAAAGTATCAATGGGAGCATATCAAATTCTCACCAATCTCAAAGGTAGGTGAAATAATTCAAACAATGTAGAAACTCTTGCAAATTCTCAATGGAATGTTGAAAGTGCATCATAATAAAAGGAAAACACAAGAGGAAAAGAAGAACAAATTAATATTGGAAAAATTTTGAATTTATCTTTTGAGAAAAAATAAGAGAGCTAAAAGAAAGGCATGCTTTTTGGGCTAAGAACATACTCAACGAGGCCAATATTAAAATAGAGTACTATAAAAAGCAAGGAGGGGAGGAAAGCATGTTGGACTATTCTATCCTAGACATCTTAAACCTTCCATGTTGGGTAAAAAACCATAGGTTTGAATCTCTACAAGAGAGGCTGAACCCCTAGAGGATCTTAATGTACTCTCCATGAGGATTTCAATCATGCTATGCATTTGACAATTCAAAAATTATAATGTGTGCAATCTTGTGTAGCGTCTCCTATAGGCACCTATTTGCTAGTATCATCTCGTGGTCATAACAAACATCAAGTGTAACATCCATGACAAGTCTATTTATGCTACCCTTCAATCCCTCCTAACTTGTTCTACCCTCTAAGTCAAGCCTTAGAGGTAATTCAAAGCTCCCAAAAATCTTGGAACAACTCAAGAAAATTCATGAGCACTATCGTATCCCTGCTCTACCCTTAGAAATAATAGACACATGAATTTTTAGCAAGACCATTTATATACACTTGTGAAGATCATATCCCAAAGACTATATTTATGGCCCCAAAAAACATTATTACGAATATTTTAAAATTACTCTACGAAATTATCATTTTTTCTAATTATAACAAATATTTTAAAATTATTCTCTAAAATTATTGTTTTTCATGGAACAATCTGACAAAATTTTTATAATTGTAGTTCAAGCCATTGGCATCTCCATCCCAATATGCCTTAGCATCCTATAAGATGCCAAAATACTCACTAGTGGGTTGGGATCCCGTGATCTTTTAGGAGATAGGTGTTTTTGATTACATGAGTGCTTGAGAAGGCAAAGGGCCAAGTGACAGAAGTAGTGTAATCACATACAACCCAATCTCATGGGGTTGGAAGCTCATATCCTAGGCTAGACAATTGTTTTCTCTGTAGGGAGATGGATTTTATACTACTTCATGGAATGGTGTTTTTATATATTATCTTTTATGCAATAAAATGTTGTTTTCCAAAGTGTTTGTCATGTGCTAGATTTTGTGTTAATGGACCCTATGATGTTGTGTTAATGGATCCTATGTAACATGATAATAAAAGAAAGCTGGTTTTTTATGTTGTAATAGTATGGTGCCTTTGCTAATTAGATAAGTAAAATAGATCCCATCAAGGAAAGTGAGAATACCTCAATCCCAAAGACCAATCATCTATGGCTAGATGGACCTAATAATTTGGGTAGCTTTTCTAAACATTAGATGGAGCTATTAATATATGATCCTCCAAATTCAGTAGGATATATATGAGGCTCAACTTCATTTTTGGGGGGCTAATGTGAGATGATGCCTTATCGGCAAGGGGATCAACATTTTATTCTCTTTCACTTCTCACTCTCTTTGAACCAAGTGCAATATTTTCTCTAGTCTCATCTATGATTGATTACAAAGTAATATTTCTTAGGCAAGCATTATGTTGCTATTAGGGGTGACTTGCCTATGAAGTAGAATCGAGACTCTCATGCTCAGCTAAGTTTGAGGTTTCTTGAGGGAAAATTGGGCAGTGATGTGCATGGAGATAAATTTTTGTTGAATACTAGAGGACTTCTCTAGGTTTATTACATGAGACAACTCACAAGAATGCACAAACTGATTGTGATTTCTATCCTCTAGGTAGGCAAGTCCTAAGACTCCTGAGGTGAAATAAGAACTTTGTCTCAATCCCACATGGGACTTAAAGAAAATGTCCTCGGGATGTAGAACTTATGAGAACGTGGATCTATTGCGCTACACCTAGTTCCTTAATAAGGGACAAAATGTCTCAATATGGGACTTTCATGTTCAATGGTGTTATGATGATGTCCTATGCTTCTTTACTTTCTAAAGGATAGTGATTATAGCTATAAAGTGCTCTTGGTGAGGGGTGTGTGTGTGTGTGTGTGCACTACTTACTTGGTGTAATCTATACCTAATTCATGTGTACTTAATACTTTTGGTGACCTAGCCTTGAGTTGAAATGACACACAAGGTTTTTAAGGCTGCAAGTGCAACTAGAGACCCTTCAAGGTCTCGAGTTGACCAACCTTAATATGAGTCCATCAGTGTATGTCCTTGTATTTTTCTTGTAACTCCTTTTTGTCTTATGGTGCTTGCCTCAATTTCAAAGTTGGCAAAGAGTCACCTCTTTCCCACTCTAGTAGTCTTGATACTAAGTTTGAGTCTAGGGTTCTTTGGGCACTTGTTTCCTTGTGCGGCAATGCTTGGTAGCCAATGGTGGAAACCCTAATTTCTATGGTCTCAATGCACCAATGGGCTGACCTAGGTGTGGTGAACCAATTGTCAATTATCACTCTCTTTTCTTACTTGCAAGGTTAACTCCTAGCGGTGACAAGAAGCTACCTTTACATTGCAAGTTTTGTTAGTTGTCCCTATCTTTGTCAATTGCCACTAGATTTTCATACTTGCAAGGTTCCAATCTGGTGGCAAAATATTCCTATAGTGCACTATTTTCTGTGTGTGTGTGAGACGGCAACTAATAAGCCATCATGTGACCTAAAGTGTACCTAAAACCATGTATAACTAGCAAAATGGACCTATATGAGGTGCATATGTATTGCCTAGTGCAAATGGGCTGCCTTAAACTAGTGTGGAGCTCTTAAAAATGTGAGTGTAACTAGTTGGGAGCTTGATATCATATTTCAATGGAGTTCAATGCTAAGAATATTAAGAATATAAGCATTGAAATGGATAGAATGGAGACAAACTTTCAAATTGGATTATATGGAATTGGAAATTGAAGATTACATGTCTCTTGAGTAGCCTTGGTTTTCATTCAATCTTTCCTATGATGTTGCAAATCACTCCCTTCCACCATCAAAGCTCCAATAGTAAGCGTTGAAAAGAGACTCTAACTTCTTCCAACATGTCCATATAGAAAGGGGAAGATAGTAGCACTGAATATCATTAGTAACACTAAGCCTTGTTGAGTACCTTGGGGTGAGATATACTGGATTCTTAAACCCATTGGCTTAACATTCATCTTGGTGCCCAAGGGTGTTTGTCTTACAAGGTTGCTTCAAATTTGCATTGTACACTTGTTATGTTTTTCTTTTCATTTGAAATAAGCTCTTTTACTTTGATTGTGGAGAAAATTAGTTGCTTAGGTGAGGGATTACAGTAAAAAATGTGATGTATGAAAGGGTATCAAAACATGTTATGTATGAATTTTTTATGTATTTATTTTTGTGTAAATGGCTTTTGTTAATGTACTATACTTTGAGGTCTCTTGCTAGTAATTCCTCTAAGTTTGAATGCAGCCTACATATTTTCATTGTTATATAGTACAAGCAAAAATGGTAAAGATCATCCTCTTCTTGACTTTCCTCTCACAAAACCCTATTGTACATTATTTAGCTTTAAATCTTAATAAGGTAGTTGAAGCTTGTGAAATCAAATGGGACAAATATGAGGACTTTTATCTAATTTACATAGCAACCAATAGGCCCAGTTTTCAAAATTTCCACTTTTCACTATGCTCTAAGTACTTAGAAGGTAAGATAATGTATAAATATTTAGTACAAAAGAATTCTATAACATCAAAGAAATATAATGTATAAATAACACCTTTAGATGAGCCATAACACAAATGAAAATGTGGCTTTTCTCATTGGTATAATTTTACTTTATAATATTGAAATATAAGTAAATTTGATAATACTTCAATGTTATGTAATTATAATATCAATTAAACTTGAAATAGATAAATATTTAGTCAAGGGTAGAAGGGAAGAAAAAACGTTAGTCAAGGGTTGGTAGAAGGGAAATAACTCTACCTACCCCTTAATTCCCGCCAACAGATACTTCCCTCTCTTTTGTATAGTCTCCATTATTTCGTTCAACATCATTTCATCCTTCTTTTGTACCATTATAATATTCTTGCACTTTGCTCGTCGCCATATCTGCACCTGGACAGCCTGCATATTCCGCCACAGTGAAAATATCCAGTGCTTCCAGGCGAACGTCCGTTGGGGGTGGGGGACGGAGGGAGTACAGTTGACGGACTGTAGCAGCTGTGGCCGTTTGCGCTTGACGTCGTCTTCGAAGATACCTATTCAAATCAATATATATATATTATATATATAGCGAGGTAGAGTAGTACCGGCGCTGCAGGCGGGCTAGTGCGCCTGATTTGGCGCTGCAGGGCGCCGGGCGCTGATCTGGCATACGCGCGCGATCAGACAGTACTGGCGCTGATCTGCAGGCGGGGCGTTGATCATCGACTGGCAACGCGCCCAGCCTTGATCGATCCTGATCTATCTGCGTCATGAATCAAATGGAGCGGCAGCGCGTGCGGGAGGCCTAGCTGTTGATGTTGTGCCTTTTTTTAAAAATTGAAATAGGGCCTTGGTATAAGTAGGTACTCATCGTGTGCTGCATGGGCGCCAGCGCGTGGGTAGCTAGCTCTGTTGCACAGTGCAGTCAAAGGGGCCCAGCCACGTCATCACGTGCGTGCCTTTGCTGGGTATAACTTATCTCAGCACGGCCTCCTCCTGATCACACGCGCGCGCCTTGCTAGGGTACTTGTCCTACGCTCCAGCTCCTCACACCGACCTGTATTTGATTCTCCTTTGGGCACCAGCTGTTGCCTCAGCGTTCGGGGGTATCATCGACGCTGCTGCTATTGTATTTGTGTAGCCGCAATGTTTCTCAGCGTGTGCAGTGCCTCTTCCGAGTAGTCGCTGCCCGCCCTTGATAGCTCCGTGAGCAGCCTTTCCACAGCAGCGTGCCCGCGGGATTCTTCCGCCTCAAAGCCCTGCTCCACTTCACGGCCTAATAAGGTTTTTCTAGCTCATTTACTTTATGTGCATCAACTTGAGGCTTAATAAGGGATATTAATGTTTAGCATGAACATAGATATTCGTCTTCATGGAATATTAATATGATTATTTAGCATGTTTAAGGGTATGTTCATGGAATATTAATGCACTCTACTTAAATGGATTATGCCTTCAAAAGCTAAAAGTAAGAATGGAGCTACCACTAACTCTTCTATATTGCATGAAATTCTATGATATTTTGGAACGAGGAATACTCATGATTTCATTATAGTAAGCATCCTAAAATGATTTGTTTGAGGAAATGATTCAAGAGTGTTCCACATGGGTGCTATGTGGGTTTGTAAATGTGGATTAGAGTGTTTTTTATGTGCTTCCCTACTAGTGCCTAAGTCGTTTTCTACTTCGTATCCAAGTGATGTGATGGGTCTTTTTGGCCCAAGGGACACGATCTTCCTATCCAAGTAGGGTTTAGGGTTTATATCCTTTGCTTGTTTTAGGAGATGTCTAACCATGTTTTGCGAAAGGATAACTGTTGTGATGGGCCTTTTTGGCCCTAGGGACACGATCTTCCTATCCAAACAGGGGTTATGGTTCTCATGTTTACTTTTTACGCTAGGTTTTCTCAAGTATAAGTTTGTTATAGCAGGCTCCTAGTATCACTTGTTTGAGGAGATGTCTAATCATCAATGTGTGTCCTTTCTTGGGAAATGAGCCCACCAATGTGTGTCCTTGATATTTTTTTAAAACTCTTTTTTTGTAGAAACACCTCTACTAAGACCACCCTTTTAGCCTACAACCATGTTCCTTCGAAGATTCAAGAGTGTTCCACATGGGTGCTATGTGGGTTTGTAAATGTGGATTAGAGTGTTTTTTACATGCTTCCCTACTAGTGCCTAAGTCGTTTTCTACTTCGTATCCAAGTGATGTGATGGGTCTTTTTGGCCCAAGGGACACGATCTTCCTATCCAAGTAGGGTTTAGGGTTTATATCCTTTGCTTGTTTGAGGAGATGTCTAACCATGTTTTGCGAAAGGATAACTGTTGTGATGGGCCTTTTTGGCCCTAGGACACGATCTTCCTATCCAAACAGGGGTTATGGTTCTCATGTTTACTTTTTACGCTAGGTTTTCTTGAGTATAAGTTTGTTATAGCCATGTTTTGAGGAGGTGTCTAACCATGTTTGAGGAGATGTCTAACCATGTTTTGCGAAAGGATAACTGTTGTGATGGGCCTTTTTGGCCCTAGGGACACGATCTTCCTATCCAAATAGGGGTTATGGTTCTCATGTTTACTTTTTACACTAGGTTTTCTTGAGTATAAGTTTGTTATAGCCATGTTTTGAGGAGGTGTCTAACCATGTTTGAGGAGATGTCTAACCATGTTTTGCGAAAGGATAACTGTTGTGATGGGCCTTTTTGGCCCTAGGGACACGATCTTCCTATCCAAACAGGGGTTATGGTTCTCATGTTTACTTTTTACGCTAGGTTTTCTTGAGTATAAGTTTGTTATAGCAGGCTCCTAGTATCACTTGCACATATCGTGTCTGGAGAAATTTTTATAGAACATCTCCTTTGCTTGTTTGAGGAGATGTCTAATCATGCTTTGGGAAAGGATAACTGTTGTGATGGGCCTTTTTGGCCCTAGGGACACGATCTTCCTATCCATAGATTCATTAGACGTGTCACCACATTTTCTTACACTCCAATAGGGAATAGTTGATGAAATGAAGGGCAATTGTTTAATATAGTGGATAAACATTTAACACGTACATGCTTACGAGTAGACCTCATGTTCTTCAAAGAAATTAAACTATGCCAAATGTGTGCCTCATGTTCTCAAGCATAAGTTTATTATAGTAAGCTCCAAGTATCACTTGTTTGATGAGATATTTAACCATGCTTGAAAACTAAAATAGTTAAGAGATTATATAAAGTTTTAATTAAATGGTATTCTTGTGGCACAGATGGCAAGTTCCTCAAGTGATATGAGAAGATGCTCATGCTTATACAAGTGTTCAAAAACTAGTCAAGGATGGCAGATGGTTAGTCGAAGTACTTTCTACCATCATAGCCGCCAAGATTTACTTGGTAATATGCATAGGAGAGTTGGTTTACAAAATCCAAACTTGACGATGGCCGAAGACGAGGAACAATTAACTGAAACTATAGATGGGCCCACAGAGAGGAGACAGGTTTGGCGCGATTGCATTTTATATTGTCATGGTGGAAGATATGTTGTTCCTTCTACCTTTGCTATTCATCAACAATTGAGGTTGAAATATCGAGACTTGGGACTCGAGATAGGATTAACGCCACAATGCAATGATGACATAATAAGCGATGTTCATGATCATGGAGATCATGCATATAGTGACCCAGATCAACATTGTGAGGATAATGCTAACAATGTTGAGCACTTGGAAGAACATTATGAACATATGGATATGCATGAAGACGTTGATCCAAGTAGTGCAAATGTGGATGGTACAGAGTCTTTACTATGCATCCAGATACTTGAGAAAGTAATTGAGTTACAAGCTCTTTGGGATAAACATAGAATATCTATCACAGCTCAGGATGAAATGCTTCAACTTTTGTTTGGTGATATGGGTGGCCAGAGAGTTGGAAAACGAGATAATGAGCCTTTGAAACCAAGCTTGAGTAAGCTCTTAGTTCAATTGCCTGAGACATGGGATGGGACCTTGGATGGAGTAAGGATTCCTGCATGTTGGGAGCAATTGATTACAATGTACAATGGACTTGGAATGATTCAATCTCAACGCTATAAGATTTGTGGAGGTACACGTGATAATCCTCATGAGATAGAGCTTTTTGAGCCTAGTAGAGACGATCTGTATGTGGGAAATGTTGAAAAGTGTTCTTATCCAGTAAATAGAAGACAAAGCATCTTGAAACGTGATTGCTTGATTTGTTCTTCCAAGTGTCCAAGGTGTCAAAAGACACGAAAGGATATGCTTTCATTTGACTATTTACCTATTAAGAATCAGCTACAACTTTTAGTAAAAAGTCAAAGCTTTTGCCATGGATTTTTACAAATGTGGCGCCACAAGGAGAGATGGCTTGGACAAGCAATTTCTATGCATCCAAACTCATCCTTTGAATTTTGGGATGGATCAAAATGTCGTGAGGTCCAAGATTTTTGGAATCCAAATGCTGAGTACGAGCTACCTATCATCTGCCAAAACTCAAGGTATAATACTGTGTTTTCCACCTTTCCAAGAAAATCGGAAACACTTCAGCATGGATGGAGCGAATCTACCAAGGAGTATATATTTATATGCAATAAGTGTCGTACTTTGAATAAACACCATCAGCAGTTATGCAAGGTACATATTTCACTAGTTATCTCCTCAAAATATGTATACCAAATCTAGTTGTGAACACATAGAATCATACTAGTTATTGCTCTATGCGTATTTGTACTAAATTAAATTTTTATGCAGGGAGAGCCTCGAAACTTCGCTCTACTTCTACATTGGGATGGATTCCAAGCTTCTCGAACAACTCAAAAGGATTGTGGAGTAGTAGAAATTATGATTTTAAACAGTGGCAAAAGGTCTAGGGTTGGGATTCTTCCTGTATTATTTTTACCACTAAGTAGCAAGTAGTTGATTCGCAATTCAAGCTTTGCATTCGGGATCCTTTTGAGACCATTAATAAAAGAGCTTGAGGAGTTATTCATTGAGGGATTAAATGTGTTTTATAATTATCCAATTGAACGTATCTTTGATAATTTCGCTCAACAAACGCAATTTTGCAAGATACATGCAATGTTAATGATGGTCACAGGTGATCATCCATCCCAATGCAAACTTGGAATGTTTAAAGATGGAGGACAATCCTTTTGTCGAAGTGATAAAGCTCTGGCTACCTTGGATAGTAATAACTCATCTTTTCAAGGTCGCTATATTTATGATGGAAATAGATATCAAGCTCGGTATCCTCCAGAAAAACATACCATAGAAGGAATGAAAGAAGCACTTTTACAATCCAAAAAAGCATTTACACAGATTGAACGAGAATGTATACTCAAGGAATCAGGATTATCAGGAGAGTCTATAATGTGGAGATTGCATGATCTATATGGTTTCAATTTATCATTGGATTTAGTCTATGATTCAATGCATATTTTTGCATTGAATGTATTAAAAAAATATATAAGTGCTCTTATGCAAGCTACATCCAATGAGACAAAGAGAGAAATAGATGCTTGTGTTGGAAAGGTATTTTCCCTCGCTCCACAATCCATTCGAAATGGTCGTTGGCCATCCACTCCAAGCAAATACCATGATATTTTAAAGGCAGAGGAGAATCAAAAGTTCATCCAGTGGTGTTTACCATATATTTTACTAAGAATTTCTGACTTACATAGAGAAATCTATGACTTGGGAATTCTTCTATTAGATATATCCCATGGGTTTTATAATTACAATCGCGACAAAGGCTGGACAAAGGAAAGCATAGAAATGATGCATTCCTTGCTTCTTTCATGGAGAGTAAGAAAGGAAGAGTCTATGGGGGCAAATTCTTCTCCTCTTGAGCATGTTGCAGGTATGAATCTTTATTAATTCAATATATCAATTTCTCATAGCCTCTAATAATGTCTACTAACTTATTTTATTTGCAGGGTTTGGAGAAATACTTGATGATGTTTGCAGGCATGGAATGCATGATATCTATTGGTGTTATGAATTTGAACGTAAGGTACTAACATATGTTGGTATCAAGACCAATAAAAAAGACATGGAGATATCGTACATTCATTATTATAGAAGAATACTATTTACAGAGGTTTTCTCAATATTACAGCAAGACAAGGATAGTCTTTTGCCACATGAGAGGACATTAAAAAGTGTTCATATGTGTTTGTCACTTCCTTCTTTTTTTGAGATAAGAAGTCGTGACAGCACATCATGCCACGCAACACATGAACAAGGAGCTATGGAGGGAGCTTGAAATAATGAATCAAGATATTGCATGTTGGAGAATGATAAAACAAAAAGGTATAGCAATACGACAAAAGAGAGGAATAATTAGACCCCTTATTCAGGAGGAACAAAAGTATGTAGAGCACTATCGGTCTCTTGAAGAGAATTCTCTACAATCCCAACATGTGACAATGTATAAAAAGTTAGTGTTCAATGGGGATGTTTATAAGCTTGGGGATGATGTAGTAGTTAAAGTTGATGAGCCTTACACTACTGTTGAAAGCATGGGTCATTGGAAGGCTCGTATTACATCATTTTTTTCAGTTCAATGGAATAGAGAGATCATGCTTTTCTTTGGGGCAGAGTATTATAAACAATGTATCACAATAAAAGATAATAAAGAGTGCTTACTTATTGAACCAACTACAGGAATGAGTGTGTTACAAAGAGAACGTCTTCCATTTGACTGGGATTGTGTAAGGCCTATAAGCTCATTATTGCACAAGTGTATGCTTCTCCCTTTCACTAATAAGCTTATTGCTTATGAAACAAAAGATCTCTCACCCAGGACAAGACTGCTTCAAGTAGGTGAAGTTGGATGTATTCCTCCATGGCTAGAGAAGAATGATATTGTGTTGGCATATATGGATATGAATAACAATTTAACCAAACATGCGGTGGTACGTGAAGTGGATAGAGAAAAAAAAGAATGCAAATTAGCATGGTTGGAGAAAGATCACAATCAAAATAACTTATGGAAAGTTTCTATGGAGGATAACTGCACGAGGGACTGGAATTGTTGTATCACAATAATACATGGATGGTTGATAAGGAAAAGGAGGAGAGAAATATTACCCTCTGGAGAATTATGTGATTTTCCAGTGTCATGGATATCCTAAATTTATGCAAAAAAGACATGTGTATATAGACTATATACATGCTTATAAATGTAAGTATTTTTTATAACGTTTATTTTATTAGATCAATCCAAGTTTCATATATCTCTAAAACTAATATTTACCATTTTATGAATGATTACTATCTTAAACATTATGTTTATTTGACTTGTATGTTTTTTTTTTCAGGTTATATTTTACGATGGCGTCTAATGAAGTCATGGCTGTAGATACACCAACATATGAGCAGATATTTTTGCCTCCGCCATCAAATAATCGCAATCCTAATAAGAAATATGGAAGAAAATATCTCATAGCATATTGTCGTAGTACACAAAACCAAATTTATTGTGCAAATCAAGCTACTGTAAGACGTTGGGTGAAATATGTGGAAGAAAAGTATAAAGATCTGCGACATAAGCTTGACTTGCAATAAGAGATAAAAGATTACATTGAGTCTAAACATCATGAGATTAAGCCACTTGAGTTTCCAAGGGCAACTTATATTTGGAGAAAAGAAGACATCTACCTATATTTCCTTCGAAATATGCAAACAAATAGAAAATTCAAGAAACAAAAAATGAGACACTTATCAGAGAGCTCCTCTATGGTACACTCTTTTACATGTATTAGAACTTACTTTACTTTTTATACTCCTTACAATTCAATGTCTTTTACAGAAATCGACTACTTCTATAGTTGGAGAGGATGCTAAAGATGATCAAGAAATTCAACAAGTTTATTTCAAAAAATTTATTTTCATTTTAGAGTGATGTTTTTTTAAATTATGATTTGGTTTAGATAAATGTACTGACATAAATTGCACTTTTTTGTTATATTAAAAAAAACATTGCAGCAATCCCAAGCTTTTAACAATGAAGAAAATGAGGGTTTGGATCATAATGCATGTGGCACAATAGAGGTTTGTCAATAAAACTATGATATGCACCTCATTGATCATTACTTTTTGGAATATTTATGTTTTTTATTTGAATACTGAGTTTTCTTTCAAACAAGATGGAGATAGAGGATGTTTATCGTCCATAACTACCTTCACATACACAAGATGATTCAAATCACACTAAAAATGACGAGAATTTTGATAGGGTGAGCATGATATTTGTAATTATTTTTAATAAAAACTTTGGATAATTTTACTAACATGTTTCATTTTCTTTTAAGGATGACATGCTCAATAATTATAAATCCTTTACCGACCTTCTTGTACATGCTACACAGGTTAGTTATTTTCAATGCTTTGTAAAAATTAAATATTAATATATGTCATATTATAATTTAATAATATTTTTTTTCAAAAATTATAGATTGAGGAGAACACTATGTTGGCAAATAATGTTGTAGTTCTAAATCGAAAAAGCAAGCGAATCCCAAAGGTACTAAGATATTTCTCTTTCTTTTTATCTCTATAGTTTGTATTAAATATTATCTTTGTTTAATCAATTTCTTTTTATCTTATAGTGGAGTGAAAAGATGAAAGATAACATGAAGGAAATGAAGAAAAAAGCTTCAAGGGATATAGAGAATCATAATAAATCCAAGGTATTTTGAGTATATCTTAAGATAAACATGGATGTCTTTATTTTGGTAATTTAACCCTTTTATGATGCTTAATGGGGGATTGAAAACTCCAATGTGCAGCTAGCTAGGAGCCATGCTAAGACACTTGATAAATGCCAATCCTCTCAGGTTATATGTGTTGTGTTTATTTAGTATATGTGTGCATTGCTAAATATGTAAATATAAATTGTTTTTACTAAAATCGTTTTTTTGGAATTGCAGAGTATGTTGAGTGAGGTGGATGAAGAAACGATCTTGTTAAAATACTTGGATATTGCTACGGTGGATGAGCTATATACATCATTAAAATCCACTTTTAACATCATTAAGAGAGATCCCACTTTCACTACAAATCGTACAGAGCATAATGTGGATGCCATGAGAAAGGCTATAGTACAATGGCTGGTGGTTCAAAAACGAGTTATAATCAAAGATACAATCATTGGAACTTTAAGCCTAGATGATGTTAATGTAGTAGAATAGGGACAATTTGGATTTCACATTATAGTATGCCGCTTTTGTATTGTGGACATTGGCAAAAAAATCTATTATTCACTTTTACTTTATTAAAATCACTTTTAAAATAAAGTATTCTTTTATTATTATTTATATCAAAGATATAAAAATGTCATTCTATGAGATTTTGTTATATATATGTCTCCTATATGCTAAGTTGTATGATCAAGTTACTACATAGATGTTATATGTTATAATTTCTTATATGGTAACTTTTTCGATGAAGTTACTATATAGATTATTTCTATTTATGAAGTTACTATATAGTAAATTTTTTAGAAAGTTACTATATAGATAGTTATGATAATCAACTTCCTATATAGTAAGCTAACCAGAAAAAGCTTTCTATATAGGAAATTAACTAGAAAAATCTTTCTATATTGGAAACTATCTTTCTAGATTGGCAATCTAGTAAAGTTTGATTTTTCCTATATTAGACTCTTTCTAGTTATGTGGAAATCTAACTAGAAAATTCTCTTTTTTTTCCTATATAGTAAGTGGTTTAGAGTTTCTTGTGCACGTCGTCACTGTCCCGCCATGTCTGCCCTCCCGCGGTCCCGCTGTTACGTCGTCGCTGTCTTGCCATGTCTGCCCTTCTACGATCCCGTTGCACCATCGTCTGCCCTCTCGCCATCCCGCTATGTCGTCACTCACCACCGTCTTCTGCCACGTCCAACGCTGACCATGATGCCACGTGGTCGAGAGAGAGAGAGAGAGAGAGAGAGAGAGAGAGAGAGAGAGAGAGAGAGAGAGAGAGAGAGAGAGAGAGAGAGAGAGAGAGAGAGAGAGAGAGAGAGAGAGAGAGAGAGAGAGAGAGAGAGAGAGAGAGAGAGAGAGAGAGAGAGTGTGTGTGTGTGTGTAGCCTGCCAGGAAGACTAGCTTGCCTGCACCACATGCCCCTCATGAAGAAGACCACCAGCCTGCTTTGCACCAATCGCTCCCACGATCACTAGCTTGCTGCTCGCACCAACCACCCAGCTTCAAAAGTGACGGGAGAGCCAAAATGGAAAAGAGACAATGAAGAGAGAGAGAGAGAGGATGCCATGCATTAAAGTGACCTCAACTGGCCTCAATGATAATAGATTATGTGTCTTCATCATCGTCAAAATTTGAATTCAAAATCAGGCTTGGGGGAAAAATGGAGGTTTGGGAGATCATCGAGCCAAGGGCCAAAATAAAAAAGTAGTATAGATATATATATACTAGCGCCCTCTCTATTAAGGTTTGGCATCGATCTCCATTCCTCTCTATCTCTCCCAATTGTAGAGCATAGGGTCTTGTAGGAGGCTGTGTTTGGAGCTTGCAACTCACTCTTCGCCTTCCGCCATCTACTGCTATTGCATGCCACTTGAAGAAATATGAAAGAATGAAAGCACGCTTGGAGAGAAAGAATATTAAGAGATGTGCTAATGCATGAGAAAGGGGATCCAAGAGATGCCCTCATAGCAAAGGGCCGATGGGAAGGAGATGGCCAAGACGATGAGGTTGTTTGCATATTGTAGTGAGGGTGACATGGCTGCAAACCTATAGTAGAGGCCAATACAGAGTCACAAGCATCACCTCTTCCTCTCTCACACACCTACTTCCTGCCAATCCACCTCCATATGTAATAACTAATGTTGTGTACATCCACGAGAGTACATTTTGAGGTCGATAGACTAAATTGTAATGCCTAAAATACTAATTCATTGCAAGTCTATTGAGAGACTTCAAGTCTCCTTCAATGGACATTATTATGAACCTACAATAGAAATGGAAAAAAGATTGCCCAATGGCTAGAATGTCTACATGGAAGAGGAGGGTGATGAATGTATGGAAATCTTCACCTTCCTTTAAGGTGAATGCATTGAGATGGAGAATTAATTTGCCCTTCGTAAGATGGCAAAGATAGGTGTTTTTAAAGGGATCTATTGGTAGGATCTACTATGACTACATCCAATCCAAGGTTTATAAATGATCGCTGAATGTGAGCAAAAGCCTTTTGCTACTAGCAACAAACCCTCTTCATCTTGTTTTCGCACACCGTCGGAATCAAATCTCTATCACATGTGATGGTGGCTCTCTTAATGCATTTGGCGACCTTTGACACTGGCATAGTGCATCATTATAGATGAAAGAAGTGGTGGCTCAGGATGTCATGCATACTACAAAGGCAGCTCTCGTGTCTTCATCATGTGAAATTCGATGTTGGATACCTCTTAATTCCTCTTTTCAGTAAGCAGAATAGGCCAAATAAATGAATGGAAAAGAGAGATTGAAGACAATAGACTCAAATGTACTTCTAAATGAGTAATGAAGAGTGTTGATGGAGAACCAATCAATCGATTCTCCTTCTTCAAAGAATCCAAGTCTTCAATGCTTACTCTAGTACATTAGGGCCAAAAACGTTTCAAAAATGGCACTTGTAAGAAAATGATTAAGTTACTAATTAGTTGAGGTTTTAAAATAATGAACCCTCCAAATTTGGCCATTCAGACGTGATTAATGAGAGAATTTATTATTCATTTAAGAGGTTAGCCATTAAATGCCTAAGGACGTTAACTCATGTCAGAGGTCACTTTTCGACCATTATTCTTTCATTTTGAATATTTTACTATCACGTTTCCCACCAAAATCACGCTTCTTTTTTCGCCTGCATTCATTTGAATCATCGTTCTCTCCTCTTCACTTTGTTTCTTAGTTCTTAAAGTAGATTTTACTCTGTCGTAAAATTTCTCGCCAAAATCACGTCCGGTTCTTACCAGCAGCATGCATTGGTCTCCCTTCGTCTCCCTTCGTCTCCTTTCACAAAATCTTGAGAAGGTGATCATCAACAATCAAAAGAGTCTCTACACAGAGGATCAATACCACTTACTTGCCGATTGAGCTATAGAGATATGGTCCTCCATGGACCTGAGACGAGATCAGAGTTTTCAGCAGACCCAACTAGGTTGGGACATCCAAGCCGCATCTTTACTTCAACCCCTAAGATATCCATTCTGTAAGATTTTGTTTCAACTAAATCCAAGCTTTTTCTTCAATCTCTTCAATTTGATTCATAAGAAAATGGGTAAAAGAGTCCCATGGTGTTGATGCAAATTGGTAGGGATATATATACTAAGGATAATCCTTAAGCTAATAGAATAGAAAGTGAAAATTTTCACTTTGATCTTGACACTTGAAAATAGAATATCTTCATTATACAGTGTTGTAATATCAACTTTTTAGCAAGGACTAATTGATAAGACAAGGATAATATATTATAATTAGAAGAAAGGAAGTACTTTGATTTCTGGGAGATAAAAATATTTACCTAGTAATAGATTAAAAATATTTATTATTCAATTTTGTCTCTTAAAATATAAAAAAATTAAACAAGTAATAGATAGAAGTATTAGTGATATTGTATATCATATCAACTTTAGGACTAAGATGATTTTATGTGTGCAGGATGCTTCGAAGAATATGAAGGATACAACTTCTTACTTAATATTAGCTCTTGGGAGTATTTTTCTCATCATACCCTCAACTATGATTAGCACTATGGGGTTTCAAGTTTCAATATCTTCAATCGTGATTCTTATTAGCACTATCAGATTTTAATACCTAAATGGTGGCTTGATGTCATGGGATGATACTACTCATGATATCATATCCTAGCAAATCTCTTAAGATCTATTTCCTTGATTTGTAAGAAGAAATAGAAAGGACTTGAATCTATTTCTTTCTCTCAGAACTCTGATTCTAAAGCAGACCGATTTTATAATTGAAAGCATCACTACATTATTGATGCTTTATCCTTGTATATCTTTTTTCAAATGTAATATATCTCAATTTCACAAAAAAAAGACCATCAAAATAATCAGTCTCCATTTCACAAAAAAAATTTACATAACTTTATTAGGCTCTGAAAAAAATTTAGAAAATTTTTAAGCTTTTTTTGAGCTCGTTTGCTATTTTAAAAATATTTTTAAGCAAAAAACGGCCTAAAAGAGACCCAAAAAATCACAAAAAAACACCCAAAAATAGCATTGCCGATACAATCCGAGTGTATTCGCGTTATATCGGCAATGCATTGCCGATACAATGCGGATACCCATATTCGGATACCTATATTCGCGTTGTATCGGCAATGCTATTTTTGGGTGGTTTTTTTGTGATTTTTTGGGTCTCTTTTAGGCCATTTTTTGCTTAGAAATATTTTTAAAATAGCAAAAGAGCTCAAAAAATTTCAAAAAAATTTCCATGAGTTTATTAGGCTTTGAAAAAATTTTAGGAAATTTTTAAGATTTTTTTGAGCTCATTTGCTATTTTTAAAAATATTTTTAATTTCGGATACCCATATTCGCGCCGTATCGGCAATGCTATTTTTGGGTGGTTTTTTTGTGATTTTTTGGGTCTTTTTTAGGCATTTTTTGCTTAAAAATATTTTTAAAAATAGCAAATGAGCTCAAAAAATCCTTAAAAAATTCCTAAATTTTTTTCAAAGCCTAATAAAATCATGGAATTTTTTTAAATTTTTTTTGATAGGTTTAAGATCTCACAAAAAATAAGTCATTACAAGGGGGGTGTACTTTGCACGCGCATGTTTACTCCTTCACGATACTGAGGGAGGAGGACCCCTACGGAGATTTTGTTGTGCCACTCTTGCACCATATCAAGTCATCCATGATATGCAGCGAAAAGTATAGTACCAAACATTATGCTTTTTGCCACGCTCGCGCCGTATGAACTGCTCCACGATACGGTGCGAATATGACCCTGCGAAAATTTGGCTTTGCTGCTCTCGCGTCATATCAACTTATCCTCACATGGTTGACTTTATGAATTTATGAATTATCCTTACATTGTTGCTGCTCATGCTCATAAGATCACCCTAATGAATAAAGATTTTAATATGATTAGCAGAATAAGGTACCGAGGATGATGTTTGCAAGAGAAAAATCGATGTAATTGGACCTGTTAATTATAAGAGAATGGGTGAGGTGTATGGGCAAATGGTTATTAATGTTTCTTGCACTTCTGAGGAAGAGGACTATCTTAGCATATCTCATGAGGACAAGTCCATGCTAGTTGTAAAAATGATATTTAATTGTTAGATTCTGTAGTTTATTATTGCATAAGGTAAGGCATTTTGACTCTAAAAAATTTTAGTATATAGAATAATTGTGCTATTGATTGCAAATAACACTCCTTTATTTTTGCTATTAGCTTTAGGACATTGATTGCATCTCTTAGCCAATAAATCTCTAAAATTATGTGTATTGTTGATCCACTGTTATCAATGGAATTTTTTTTGAGATTTGGTTCAAATATAACAATGTATTTTTTTTTAGATTTGGTTCAAATATAACAATGTCTTTCAAAGCTTTTGATTCCATCACAACTACCATAAATTTTTTTATTACATCGGATACACTCACCAGAAAAATTATCCTCATGAACTCTCTAAGTGGTATCCATGGCCAAGGAAGAATGTGGATTGAATGGAATACTGCTTGCTTTTTGGTTAATTATTTATTTTATTTGATTATCTATTTTAGTTACATGTTTCCATTTGCAGTGCTGGCAGGCTCCTGACTACCTTCTTGGACACCACATATGAGGATATTGTTGATCCTAGAAAACCAATAGCTCTCTCTAGCAAGAAGTACCATTGCAAAGTTACAAAGTCATACATATACTTATGGAAAAAGAGTGCTTTTCAAATGTCTGCAGGACAATAGATTCAAAGATACTCAAGATAGATGGAGTGAATGTAAGTCTCTTTCATATTGCTGGTTTTTTTAGGGACCCCTTTTTACCAACTTGTTACATTTTTTCTCGCAGTGCTGGCAGGCTCCTCTTCCGAAAAGTTTCTACTTAGCCAGGATACCTTCGTTCTTTGTAAATTTGCTGTTTTGAAGCAAGCCACGAAGATATGGAGGGGTACAAACCATGATAAACGTATTCTTCTTGAGATCCTTCCAGCTGTCATGGACTTTTTAATATCCTGAGATATTTTGAATTTGAAACTCTGCACCGTTACCTTGTCAGGAATCTCCCAGTTTAGAGATGAAAGACTTGGCAATGACAAATCTTCGATATTCCCATACCTATCCGCTTTAGAGGGAACCACATACTGTGCATAATATATAAAAACCTTGCATTCACTAAAAAAAGACACAGTTTGATCGGCATAAATAATGTATGCCAATACCTTATGAATGGCATGGAAAGTCCCACTTAGGCTTTCCACAGGTTGCCATTCAATACTTGTTGACGGAAAGATATCTACAATGACGAACCGTTTGTTAGAACTTGCATAAATGGAAAAGAATTATATTCGTTATTCAACTAATAACTTACAATGTGTTTGTTGGGGAACACATTCGTTTGGAGGCAAGTGCATATCCTTGGCCATGTAAACATGTTGCACCTTGACAAACCAGCCTTCGGGCATAATTTTGAAGGCAATGATACGCCCCTTCCAGTGATGTTTTATATCATCTCGTTTTCTTCTTTTCACCTTATGAGAGCCCTTGCAAGATGGCAGCATGGTAACCCAATCGTTTACAGCAAAGGTTTTGGGCTCAAAATTTCCATATGCTCCCTGGCTATAGACTGTGCAAGAGTGTATTAAACGAGAAGGGCGCCTGGAGGAAGCCATGAAAAGAATGAAAGCGCAGAGAAAGAAGCTCAAAGAGGAGTGAATGAACTAAAAAGTAGCGCCAAGAATACAAATGAGTATGTATTGGGCGCCAAAAACAATATTGAAAGATCTCCCGACTTTCAAAAAACTCATTATTAATTTCATCCCAACTCTGTCACGTATTTTGTCAGATTTGTAAGTAAATAACGTCTTTGGGACTCCAAAACATGTCAGACTTTAGGGGTTTTGGCTAAAAAAGAAGAGAGAATCACGAAATGGACTCCACTATCTCTAAAAAAGAGGAGACAAGAATACCATATTCTTGCACACGTGGCGAACTCTCTTTGGCCCTTTTCTTAATCCCGTGATTAACAAAAGTGCATTTTTTGAAGCGTTTTTGGCCCTAATGAGTACTCTCTTGCCAAGATTAATCTCCATTTTGATGAAATCCCCAATTCTTTAGGTTCTCTAGAATGCTAAATGTTGTCCCATTGTTATCCATAATAGAAGGAAGCTCCAAATCTTGATGAGATGAATGAATGCCAATGAAAAGGTGCCACTAGGATTTAATCACATTCCTAGAAGCATAAAAATGCTAAAAACCCCATCAATTTCACAAGAATAGGAGAGATATTTTGACTTGACTTAATCTATTGATGCTCTAATTGATTCATTGGCATCATTTTTATGCTTAACATTGGTCTTGCTATGTTTATGCCATTCATTGATCACTAAGATTGACAAATAGTCATGATGGTAAATGGGAAATGTTGTACAGTAGTGAGTTATTGTTGAAGGGTAATTCCCTATCCCTTTTTCATTCTATTTCAGGCCTTTTGTACCTATCAATCCTTGCATATCATTGAAGATCATAAATACTCTTTTTATCATGTATCTCATACATGTTTTCTTAGAAGTGGCATATATTTTCCATGTGTATTTTTGTAAGGAAAAGTGAATGCCATGTAGGTCCATAAGCCAAAAGAGAGGGAACCCCCCTATACTAATTATGATCCTTAAGGGGTGTGCCATCCCGGCCACCCAAGAGGAACTTTCCAAACTCCTCGGTGATCTAGAGGCCATAAGACTTGTAGGTGAATGGATAAATTGCCATTGATTTGGGTCTAATTCAATGATTCATTGGTATTTAGAAGCACACACTCATTTAAAGGGATCCTTCATTTAAAATAAGGCCAAAAATAGGTCATATACATGCCAAACCCTTCCTTGCAAGTACCATCAACTATTACAGGGCTAAGAACAACTTTTATAGGTATTAAATCCTTCTCCCACAAGTACTATAGGTTATTATAGAGTACTTACAAGTTAGAGAGGGTTTACAGGCTAAAATATGGCTAAAAGAGAGTTCTAGACACTTTTAGATAGATCAGGAAATTGGTTCCAGAATAGTTCATTGTGGTTCCAATTTAAAACACAAATTGTAGGTGGCTAGGGTACTTCATCATGGAGGTATAGAGCCAAAAATGTATTGAGAAAGAAATCCACATCAAAAGATATTTCAATTTTCTATCTACTAGTCATAGTGGACAACAACTAGCATAAAAGCAAAAGAAATTATCAAATTCTAAAAACCATAAATAAGGATGGGAGAGCATATAATTGAGAGCCAAATGGATCAAATTTAGAACTAAACCAACACTAGGAGGATGAATACATGAGTGTATTAAATGCTCAAAATAGTCACAAAGAGGATAAAGCATTGCATATGTCTCAAGGATCAATAATCAAGGATTTAAATCGCATGAACATGGGGATTTTGGAGGGCATATAGTCACTTAATAAATCCATGGCAAAGATGGAAATTAGGTCTAATAATTTGATTGCAATCATTAAAGAGTTGGGCAGTAAGATACATGAACCTTAGCCTACTGATAATCTGATTCCACCCCCCACATGATCCATTTCCAACTCCACAACTTAATGTGACCATTTTTGAGAAGGGAGAACCATATAAAATTAAGGATACTTTCAGCAAAAAGTATGTCAAGGCCATAGTTCAACCAAGAAAATGATTTTAGGCAAGATGACGATACTAGAGTTGAAGATGACTATCATGGGTGTGATCCATTCTACAAGTCTTTCTACCCTTAGCTTGCTAGCATTCTAAGGAGAGTGGATGTCATTGGAGAGCTTGATCAATGTGGTCTCATAGAGCTTTTGTGTGCCATTTTCTACCATGCTCATGCCCCCTGATAAACAAGTGGAGGTGGTCTCATGCACAAGGGTGCAAATGAGACACCTCATTGAGCCATGGTATTTGTTGATGCTCCAGATGTCTTCTCTCATGTAGATCTATCTTTGCTTTCTTTTGGGCCACTTTGGTCTTAGCATTGGTGAGTTAGTGGCTGATTTTCATTATTTGCATGCTTAGCTTAACCATTTTGAATTTGTAGCTTGTGAGTGACTGGTTCTACTCCTTGAGTCTATCTTGAAGCTTACTCATGGTGGTCACCTGCTCTTTAACCTATTCTTGGGGATTTTAGACAATGTGCCACACCTATAGTTTTTTCTAAAGCTCTTGTACATAGGTACACTATCGGGGGTCCTTGAGGATAGTGTGATTATATTTCAATTGGTTTTGAAGATAGACAAGCGCTAAGTCACACTCCTTCATTAGCTAGTTTTGGAACTCTTGCTCTTGTTTTTCTTGAATCTCCTTCAGAGCCATGTCGATTCTTGCAATTGAGTTTGGAGATCCTCAACTTGATTTTTAAAGAATCTTTTATACTCTTTTTGTGTTCTTTCCAATATGTCCTAGAGCCCCTAGTTGGCCTTGATTGCATTGGCTTTGTCTTGTTTGATCTCTTAGATTATCTACTCAAGGGATTTTATAATTCTTGTTGCACTTTCCCCTTAGGAGTGTCTTATACATTCTTCATGGTATCTATTGGGCAAGAGCTCTCTTCTACATTTGTTGTGGTGACTTCAAATGTGGGTCATGGTACTAGTTTGAGCTATTAGCTCATGGAGAGTTGCAAAATTGGTGGCTAGTTCCTCTATCACATTCTCCTTCCCCTTGCTGGAACTACTTTCTTCTTTTTGGGCGATAAGATTTGCTACCTGCTGTGTAATGGATTGGTCCTTGTTGTGCACAGACCCTTCTATTGATGCTCTAATATCCCTTTTGTACTCTTCATGTGATTACCTCATTCTAGATTTTCATTTTCTCCCTTCCTTCCTTGACCTCCTTTTAGCTTCACTTTTGGATTCTTGGGTGGGAGCAGCCCTTTGCACCTTGGCCATGGATTCTATGACACGTTCTAGCCACAGGGCATTCAAGTCTTGCTTATTCAAGATTCTAGGAGCCACTTAGGTATGTTGACTAGGTTGTTCAAGGTCTTATTATAGATGAAGAAGTAATGGAAGAGATGTGTTATCATACTCAGCACTTCTTTTTGTATAGGTCTTAGGAGGACTCCTTTAGTTGGCCACTACTTTCACTACAGCTTTATCAGTTCTGACTATTGAACTCTCATCTCACCTTTCAGAGACTTGGGGGGTCTTCTATGTTTTGAAGTACTTCCTTGATCTTCTTTTTATGCAAAATGTTTCTTCCACTAGCTTTAGGGTGAACTCAAAGTTGGCCATCGATTCATCATAGTTCTCATTGGTTTTTATGTTATATCTAAACCTTCTAGATCTAATGGTTGGGTCATAGTTCTTGATTAATTTGGAGAAAATTAAAAGCAAATGTGAATTGAAGTAGCTCTGATGTAGTCTCCAAGAGTGTAGTTGGCTATGAGTTCTCTCGTTGTGTGGTAGTTTTCAACCAGATTCTCTAGGGTAGTGAGAACTTAAAACCTGAGGTGGGCTACTCTCCACATGCTGGGTGTCCTAGTAGATAATACTTGGACATTCTGCTACAAATAAAATGGCCAATGGGGGCTGGCCATCTACCATTTTTAGCTCAACATTCCCTTTCTTGCTCTATTGATTACATTGATACGGAAGGGTTTCAGGCCTTGGAGTTTTAGTTTTACTTGTGGCCTTTATCGAATAAAGCAGCACAAGATTCCCCTTATTGAAGGATCGTTGTTTGACATGCTTGTTAAATTAGGCCTTTTATCAGGCTTTCTTAGCAAGAAAGGTGTCAGCGGCTAGTAAGTGTTGCTTAACATGCTTGTCAAACTAGACCTTTTGTCAGGTTTTCTTAGCAAGCAAGGTGTGAGTGGCTAGTCAACCTATTTTAAGCATTTGAGCTCTTCTAGGTGATGTTGCCAAGCTCAAGTGTCTTCCCAATGTTCTTGGTTAGCAATGCACATGATAGGGACTAAGAACTCTACAATCATGATGATGTCTATGTTGTATATAAGTTAGAATGGGGTTTGTGTCATGTGGCTTTTATTTTAGTAGTATTCACAAAAGGTGGAGATAATTACAGGTGGTAATGAAAGCTTGATTTGGACAAGAGGAGAATTCTTTGAGAAAGCCTACTATTGACGGGCGGAGGTATCTTTTAGTGAAGGTTAGAGATTCTTCATCAGGAGATGTGACATTCACATTGTAGATCATGGGGAAGTCATACCTACCATGCATCTTCTAATTGAAATCAACTCCAATCCTCCATGGTAAGGACATGTAGGTAGGATCATCCCTCTTGTTTGGTAGGATGCTATAGAAATCCATCCGGGCCTCTAAGTTAGAGTCAAGAGGTTTCTGTGCCACTTAGGTTGAGCCTCATACTCTTCCACTTTCCTAGGAACCTCCACTTCCACTTTCCTAGGCACCTCCACTGCCTTGTCTTCCCAAGAATCTATAGGCTCCTATTGCCACCTCATGGGGTGTCTCATTCTTTCCTCCAACCATCTCCTCCCTAGCCTCGTCAAGAGCTTTATTACATCTTCCACCACCCTTGGAGATAATATCCTATCCAATGTTCAAGGGAAGGTGAAGGTGAATTCAAAAGGGCGGTGATAATTTTCCCACTGCTCCCACACTGCAAGTTCCTAGCCCCAATTTTTAGGGTCACACTCCTCTCCTTGAGGGATGGCCATATGTGGAACTTGTAGTGGCTTGGCTTGGAGTTTTCTGCATGCTAGTTCTACTTGCTCTCTTCATTTGTGCCTCATTTCCACCATTCGTTTGGTTGGTATGGCTTCCTTCCCTTGCTCTTCTGTTTGTGCTTGTGGTTGTAGAGGGGGGCTTGATTCATGCTATTGCTCTTCTTCAATGTGGTCATGCTCAAAATCAGGTCCTTCTTCATGGATTGGCTTTGTTGGCTCTTGTGGGAGAGGCTGTGCTTATTGCTTCAACTTCCCAAACCCTAGCAATTTGAGTCATTGCATGGTCAATCCAACGACAATCAAATGTGCTCTTTGCTCCTCTACTCCTAAGCTAGTGCTAGGGTTGGGGTGCCTTGGCATGGAGTCCATACTTAAGCTCTCTCCTTACCAACTCTAATATCCTTTTGGCTTCATCAATTATCTCTTCCCTTCTTAAGTGGGTTACATAAAAATGCTCATTGCTACTCAAGCATTCCCATCTCTACCCTTGCAGCTTTGCTCTCTACCATGAGGCGTTCATTCTTTGAATGGGACAGTCAATAAGCTAAGAGTTTAATTCTATTCTCATTCCTGGCTGCCCATTCTTCCACTTTCTCCTTCATTTGCTCCAACCCTTCGTTCTAGCATTGGACTAGGGTGATGATGACCTACTCTTGCTCTCGCCATACTATATCAATTTGCTCTTTTTCTTGGTTTTCAGTGCTTCACTTGTGCCTTTAGGATTGCTTGCTCATGGAGAGCTGCTTGGAGTTGATTATGCAGTTATGCCATCTTTCTCCTTGCTTCCTACCCACTTTGTGGCATTGCTTCTTGTAGTTCTTCTAATAGATGTTCTCTTTGTTGCTTCAACCTATCAACCTCTTATTCAAGGTATTGCGTGTCTTGAGATACGAGAGTGTATTGTGGCTCTAGAGTAATGCGGCTCTCCCTTTCTTCACCATGTAAGTATTTTAGACTTATTTTGTTGTACCTTTCTTTTAAAGCTTCTTTTAATGCCATCATCTCCCTAGTTAGTATGGTATTCTCTCTTGTTTTTTGTAGGTGGTAGGTTGCTAATGCATTCTTTTCTTCTTCCAGCTCGACAAGTGAGGCCTTTTTCTCATCAAACATCTTGTCAAGTTGGCTTTGAAGTTATTTTACCAACTCGTTATATTCTTCTATGTTGTGCATGCTAAGGGCATGGAAGTAGTTGGATACTTCCAAGCAGGTTACCTTTGGCCCTTGGTGTGATTTGGCATGAGCTATTGTTGTTGGCCTTTTTGTTCTTGCTTCTCTTGGTGCAGGTGTGAGTTCTTGCACTTTGCTCACAATGTACTATACCCAAGCCATGACATTGCTTTCATTAACTACCCCTTCCCTGGTTCCTTGCATTGGGGTGATTATTGGAGTGACCATGATCGGTAGGATTGTGTGTAGAGGGGCCTTTCCCTTGCCTTTTGCCCACTAGTCTTTGTTCAATCCCTTTTGTAGTAACAACACTTGTACTTGGCACGTCCTTCTCTATGGGACTTAGTCTTTCTTTCCTTCCTAATCTTGCCTTAGTCTTTCTTTCCCTTCCTCTTGTTTCTTCTTGCACTCCTCTTCAAGTCTCCTAGATTTGTCTTCCACCCTCTACAGTTCTTTGTTTTCTCTTGTGGTGAACTAGGTTCTCCTCAAATGGATTTTTTGCATGATCCTTCTTCTTCCTCCTTGGCTTGATGGCTTTGGGCATTGTTGTTTGTTGATTGTCCTTTCACTTGAGGCTCCTCTTGGATCGGTGATGGTTCAAGGGTTTTCTCTACCACTTCTCTTTCTACCTCCCTTAAGGCTTCTTGGATTACAGTAGTTGGTACCTCTCTGAACCCTATGGTTAATGCCTTGGATGTTGGTTTTTTCCTTTTTGACTCCATTTTTTAGCTAGAGTCTCTCCCTTGTTACCTTTGGTATTGTTATTAGCACCTTTGCTGATGCCTGGATTGTTTTTCGAATGTAGGCATTCTAGTTCACCTCATCCAATGCGTTTGCTACAAGGCTTTCAAGCAAAGGTACTCTTAATCTGTTCATGAGAGTATTGTATCTTTGGCTTGGGAAGAGGGTGTGGACCATCTTTGCTTGCAGTCTGATGGTGGGCTCAGGGACATTAGTCAAGCTAATTCCATTGTTTGTTTAGACTTTATTTTTTTCCATTCCCAACATCCTGTAGACATCTCTCATAGGCCTCTTCTTCAGTTTTTCCACTAGTCCCAAGGCCTTCTCCACGATTTCTGGGCTAAGTTCAAATTCCTCCCTTCTCGTAGCATCTCCTTGCCTGATTGCAGTGGACTATGTACAATGAGTAGCCAAGCATGCACATGTGGATAATTTTGGTAGCCTAAGTATGTGGCAGCTCTATCATTATACCTTTGCACTTTGAGAAAGGCCTTTGGAACCCATCAACCTTTTATGGGTGGGTTATTGTGGGACTTGCGACATTGAGGAGAGTGTCTTCACTTCTATTTTCTTGGCTTGCACTATGAAGAGTTATGGGAGGAGGTTTTGGGTCGCCACTTGCTTTGAGTGGTGGAGTTGATAGGTGACTACTTGCGGGCTTGGACATTTAGAATAGTTGGTCAAGAGTGATGAGGTTTTGGGTGTTTGGTTGGGCGAGGATATAGGGAAGATTTGAGAATGCTCAGATGGTGCCTTTTTGAAGTTGAAGGTTGTGATAACTTGCACATCTACTAAATATAGATGGATGTGCTTATTGACATAGTTAACATTGTAGTTAGTCAAGAAGTGAAATGTTTATCCCAAAGCAGTCTCACTGCCACTCTCCTTAGAATTCACACATAGAAGAAGAGTGGAACACTCTTGATTTTGATGGTCATTGTCAATTTAAACTTGCTGAATAAGGAGTGAGGTCATCATTTGTAGGGATTCAACTTTTCATATGTGGGCTACAATTAGAGCTAGCCCAAACTTTTCCAATAGTAGTAAGGAAGCGTGTTACAATCTAACCCATCATCAATACCTGCATCAGCTCTAAGATTGAGTTAGCTATCGTAAAGTGGATATATGAAGGTAAGTAGCCAGTATCAGAGCCTCATAATCCATTTCTAAGATACTAATAGTAATGGCTCAAACATTTATGACGGGACTAGTTGGATATGGATGGAAATGTGATGTTGGAATGTGTTGTTGCCATTTCTCAAACTATTCATAGAAGGTAGGTTCTATTTGTAGCATGAAACTATCGTTATGCACTATGGGTGGTTCATGGGAAGGGTGTCCTAGTAGATAATACTTGGACATTCTACTACAAATAAAATGGCCAATGGGGGCTGGCCATCTACCATTTTTAGCTCAACATTCCCTTTCTTGCTATATTGATTACATTGATACGGAAGGGTTTCAGGCCTTGGAGTTTTAGTTTTTCTTGTGGCCTTTATCGAATAAAGCAGCACAAGATTCCCCTTATTGAAGGATCGTTGTTTGACATGCTTGTTAAATTAGGCCTTTTATTAGGCTTTCTTAGTAAGAAAGGTGTCGGCGGCTAGTAAGTCTTGCTTGACATGCTTGTCAAACTAGACCTTTTGTCAGGTTTTCTTAGCAAGCAAGGTGTGAGTGGCTAGTCAATCTATTTTTAGCATTTGAGCTCTTCTAGGTGATGTTGCCAAGCTCAAGTGTCTTCCCAATGTTCTTGGTTAGCAATGCACATGCTAGGGACTAAGAACTCTATAATTATGATGATGTCTATTTTGTATATAAGTTAGAATGGGGTTTGTGTCATGTGGCAAACTTGTAAGTTGTTTGATACACCCACATTGTTGCCATGAGCTTATGATCTTAGTTTGAAGATAGTGTTGAGATAATTTCAATCAATACACTAATGATAACTTTATTCATGGCTTTTGCCTTGCCATTTTCTTGGTGACAATAAGGACTAGATTTCTTATGGATGATGAGCATGAATGTAGATAGCATGTGATCAATCACAATATTAAGGAAGTGTATCCCTTGTTTACTAATGATTTTAATGGGGCAACTAAACTATAAGATGACTTGCTTTGAGAGAAACCATGTAGTGGTTCATGTATTGTTCTTATGGGTTCTCTAGACTTAGCCCATTTAGTCATATAATTTGTGGGGGCCATGATGATGTATTGAGCCTTTGAGTATTCTATGGTTGAGTTAATAGATCCCATGAAGTTTATACCCCATTTTTCAAAAGATTGGCATGCGTCCAATGTGAGTTCCATTTTATATTTTTGATGAATAGGTAACTTTGTTCATTTTTTACACTCGTCACAATGTTTGACAAATCTGGTTGCATTCCCAAAGAGAGTGAGACACCATAATTGGATTTGAAGCACTATTCAAATTGTGATATTTGCATCAAAGTGTCCTCCGGCAATGACACTATGTACCTTTTATAGCATCTCCTCAATTTCATGCTTGTAGAGACACCACCAAAGAAGACCATCCTACCTAGGTAAGACAACACCAATGACAATCCATTGGTAGGGTTGGGTCTTAATCAAGAAACATGTTAGCCTAGCTTTTTCAATTGGTCACTCCAATAGGTCTTGATCAAGAATATGCACGATGTCATTAGCCTAGTGAGGGGTGAGATCAACCTTAAAGAGCTAAGCTTTCTTATTAATGTGGAACAGATGAGTTTCCCTTTATGCACAACCAAGAAATCAAACTCCAATAGTAACAAGAGCCATTTAGTGATGCATCCCATGGCATTGGGTTTATTTAACATGATACAACAATGCTTGATGGTCAACAAACAAAGAAAGTGAAAGTTGTAGTGAGGAGATTGTGATGAAACTTTTTCACAACATAAACCATCACTAGTCCCTCTCTCTCAATAGTAGAATAGTTTGTTTCTACTCATTGAACTATTGACTAGTAAAGCTAACAAGGAAATCTATATTACACTCATTGAGTTGGTATAACACTACTCCAATGGAAATTTTAGAGGTGTCAATATGTATATGGATGTCCAATTTGAGGCTCTTAAGATAGGACTAGTTATGAGAGCTATTAATTCCCTGTAGGAAGCTTGGAATTCCTCTATCGAGGGCTAGGATATCAATAACTTATAGATTGATTATGTGATAGTAGTGCAGTTTAGCACAAAGCGTCAATAATACTTGGTATGGCCAATGAAGCACTACATCCCCTTTGGGTTGGTGAGTAAAGAGATATTCATGATTACTTTAATTTTAGTAGTATCAATTTACAATCCCACTTTTGGACATAACATGACTCAAGATTATACCATGCTTGACCAAGAATAGATACTTAAGGGAATTCAAGGAGAGGTTATACTACTTGCATCTTTCAAAGACTAGGTGGAACTTGTCTGTCATCACTCTTGTGAGCACACCACCAAGACCCATGGATTGCTTATTGCTTCAAGCGTTTCAAGCCAAGAGCTATGGCTACCTCTCACATAGCCAAGTGCACTCTCCCACACAAATGTAGTGAGCTTATCTTTGAATTCGATCGAGTTGCCTCCTCCCATGCATCTACCAATAGATCCAAGATGCACTTTCAAACAAGCTCCATCTCCAAGCTCCAAACTTTGACCTCCATAGCCATGCATGTAAGATAGGAGAAAAGAAGAAGAAGAAGAAGAAGGTGAAGAGAGGAGAATAAGAGCTTCTTTAAGGTCCCTCACTCTCTCACACTTCCTCTCTCATACACAAGAATGAAGCAAGAGCAAGAAAAGCAAGAAGAGAGCAAGTTTGGCCACACAACAAGAATCAATTTCTCCATTCACTTTTTGGCTTTTATACATGCCCTATCTCCTCCTTGGGTGGCCATCCCATTTTTGGTCCGCCTTTGTTCATTCCTCCACTCTTTTTCCTCCTCCCTCCTATTAGCATTGGCCTTAGCCCACCCATGGTTCTCATTCTTTACAACTCGCATGGGAGAGTGGCTGATGCTCCTTTACAAAATAAATTACAATGCGCTTGACACTCTTCTTGATAAACTATTAATTTGCACTTATTCTTGTGTGCTTTCTCTTACATTTAGAATTTTTCTTGTGCTTCATGTCTTCATATTTTTTTTGAGTGCACCTTTGTCCTCCATCTTCCTCTTGCCTTGGGACTGTCTTCCACTTTTGATTTTCCATATTTTTCTATCTTGGTCTTCCGAGGGTTAACGTTACCCCCCTCCTAGTTGAGTACTAGTCCCATGGCACTTGATGATACCCTCCCATAGCTGAGGTAGTTCATGTTGGGGAGACTCTGTGAAGCACATTTTGAAGGTTGCCAATGTTAGAGATAGATGGTTGAAGAAGACCTTCATGGTTGTTGGTTGCTGCATTGCTATACAATGTACCTAAAAAGAAGAAGAGTGCACTTCCTAGGGGGTTGTGTCTATCTTACTGTGCATTGCACTGTGTAAGTGATGATGGAACTAGAAGATGGGTTGCAAACCATAGGCAAGCCTAAGGTGGTGTCCCACACTCGAGGATCTAGTTCATGTAAAGAAGGGTGCTGCAAGTGACTTAGGTAGATAGGCCTATCAAAATGTCCTGCCCTTGATGTGTCCTAAGTCGTGAAGTGGGGGAGGGCTAGGGTGGTCCCTAGGTGCAGGGACTGTGATGCTCATAGAGTACAGATGGATGGATTTCATTTTTGTTTCTGTTTCTTTTCCACTTCTTTCTCTTTCTTTTTTTTCTTTTTCTTTTTATATTTTTTATATTTTTATTTTTCTTTCCTTTTCTTTTCTTTTTTGGATTATGGAGGGAGCACATTAAGTGGCATCCCGTTCATGGGTAGGGGCCAAGTCACAGGGAGGCTTAAGGGATTTACTTAGGAAGGCTCTACTTTGCATATAGCCCTTCAAGTTAACTCTTAAATTGAGGGGCATAGATGAAAAAAGTGGGTGATTGCACCAAGTGAACCTATTATCACTCATATCCTCTAATAGGCTCATACAAAATGCCGACAAGAGGGTGGCTCTCATCGTGAGGCAACATACCATTGTGCGGCTATCTATTCCTACATTGATTTAAAAAAAAAGGGGTGGTAATTGCTCTTCCTTTGTAGTAGGCTATTATTTTAGTAATATTCACAAAAGGTGGAGATAATTATAGGTGGTAATGAAAGCTTGATATGGGCAAGATGAGAATTCTTTGAGAAAGCCTGCTATTGACGGACGGAGGTCCCTTTTAGTGAAGGTTAGACATTCTTCATCAGGAGATGCGACATTCACATTGTAGATCATAGGGAAGTCATACCTACCATGCATCTTCTAATTGAAATCAACTCCAATCCTCCATGGGTAGGACATGTAGGTAGGATCATCCCTCTTGTTTGGTAGGATGCTATAGAAATCCATCCAGGCCTCTAAGTTAGAGTCAAGAGGTTTCTGTGCCACTTAGGTTGAGCCTCATACCTTTCCACTTTCCTAGGCACCTCCACTGCCTTGTCTTCCCAAGAATCTATAGGCTCCTATTGCCACCTCATGGGGCGTCTCATTCTTTCCTCCAACCATCTCCTCCCTAGCCTCGTCAAGTGCTTTATTACATCCTCCACCACCCTTTGAGATAATATCCTATCCAACGTTCAAGGGAAGGTGAAGGTGAATTAGAAAGGGCGGCGATAATTTTCCCACTGCTTCCACACTGCAAGTTCCTAGCCCCAATTTATAGGGTCACACTCCTCTCCTTGAGGGATGGCCATATGTGGAACTTGTAGTGGCTTGGCTTGGAGTTTTCTCCATGCTAGTTCTACCTGCTCTCTTCATTTGTGCCTCATTTCCACCATTCCTTTGGTTGGTATGGCTTCCTTCCCTTGCTCTTGTGTTTGTGCTTGTGGTTGCACAAGGGGGCTTGATTCATGCTACTGCTCTTCTTCAATGTGGTCATGCTCAAAATCAGGTCCTTCATGGATTGGCTTTGTTGGCTTCTGTGGGAGAGGCTGTGCTTGTTGCTTCAACTTTCCAAACCCTAGCAATTTGAGTCGTTGCATGGTTAATCCATCGACAATCAAATGTGCTCTTTGCTCCTCTACTCCTAAGCTAGAACTAGGGTTGAGTGCCTTGGCATGGAGTCCATACTTAAGCTCTCTGCTTTCCAACTCTAATTTCCTTTTGGCTTCATCAATTATCTCTTCCCCTCTTAACTGGGTTACATTTAGCATTGTGTCTAAAAATGCTCATTGCTGCTCAAGCATCCCCATCTCTACCCTTGCAGCTTTGCTCTCTACATGAGGCATTCATTGTTTCAATGGGCCAGTTAATGAGCTAAGACTTTAATTCTATTCTCATTCCTGGCTGCCCATTCTTCCACTTTCTTCTCCATTTGCTCCAACCCTTGGTTCTAGCATTGGACTAGGGTGCTGATGACCTGCTCTTGCTCTCGCCATACTATGTCAATTTTCTCTTTTTCCTAGTTTTCGGTGCTTCACTTGTTCCTTTAGGATTGCTTGCTCATGGAGACCTGCTTGGAGTTGATTATGTAGTTATGCCATCTTTCTCCTTGCTTCCTACTCACTTTGTGGCTTTGCTTCTTGTAGTTCTTCTAATAGATGTTCTCTTCGTTGCTTCAACCTATCAACCTCTTCTTCAAGGTGTTACTTGTCTTGAGATACGAGAGTGCATGGTGGCTCTAGAGTAATGAGGCTCTCCCTTTCTTCACCATGTAAGTATTTTAGACTTTTTTTTGTTGTACCTTGCCTTTAAAGCTTCTTTTAATGCCATCGTCTCCCTAGTTAGTATGGTATTTTTTCTTGTTTTTTGTAGGTGGTAGGTTGTTAAGGCATTCTTTTCTTCTTCCAACTCGACAAGTGTTGCCTTTTTCTCTTTAAACATCTTGTTAAGTTGGCTTTGAAGTTATTTTGCCAACTCATTATATTCTTCTATGTTGTGCATGGCTGAGGGCATGGAAGTAGTTGGATACTTCCAAGCGGGTTACCTTTGACCCTTGGTGTGATTTGTCATGAGCTATTGTTGTTGGCCTTTTTGTTCTTGCTTCGCTTGGTGCAAGTGTGAGTTCTTGCACTTTTCTCACAAGGTACTTATTATACCCAAGCCATGACATTGCTTTCATTAACTACCCCTTTCCTGGTTCCTTGCATTGGGTGATTATTGAAGTGACCATGATTGGTGGGATTGTGTGTAGAGGGGCCTTTCCCTTGCTTTCTACCCACTAGTCTTTGTTCCGTCCCTTTTGTAGCAACAACACTTGTACTTGGCTTCTCTATGGGACTTATCATAACCAACTCGTGAGATATCGAGAGGGTTGCTTCACTAATATTCTGATGGCTGAAGCTATATTCTCCTCCTCCTCTTGTCTTAGTCTTTCTTTCCCTTCCTCTTGTTTCTTCTTGCGCTCCTCTTCAAGTCTCCTAGATTTCTCTTCCACCCTCTACAATTCTTTGTTTTGTTTTGTGGTGAACCAGGTTCTCTTGAAAGGGATTTTTTTGCATGATCCTTCTTCTTCCTCCTTAGCTTGATGGCTTTGGGCATTGCTATTTGTTGATTGTCCTTTCACTTGAGGCTCCTCTTGGATCGGTGATGGTTCAAGGGTTTTCTCTACTACTTCTCTTTCCACCTCCCTTAAGGCTTCCTAGATTACAGCAATTAGTACCTCTCCGAACCCTATGGTTGATGCCTTGGATGTTGGTTTTTTCCTTTTTGACTCCGCTGTTGTAGCTGGAGTCTCTCCGTTGTTGCCTCTTTGCTGTTGTTATTATCACCTTTGCTAATGCCTGGATTGTTTTTCGGACGTAGGTATTCTAGCTCACCTCATCCAATGCGTTTGCTACAAGGCTTTCAAGCAAAGGTACTCTTAATTTGTTCATGAGAGTGTTGTATCTTTGGCTCGGGAAGAGGGTGTGGACCATCTTTGCTTGCAGTCTGATGGTGGGCTCGGGGACAGTAGTCAAGCTAATTCCATTGTTTGTTTAGACTTTCTTTTTGTCCATTCCCAACATCCTGTAGACATCTCTCATGGGCCTCTTCTCTGGCTTGTCTACTAGTCCCAAGGCCTTCTCCACGATTTCTGGGCTAAGTTGAATTTCCTCCCTTCTGTAGCATTTCCCTGCCTAATTGTTAACATGCCATTGTTCTTCTGGGCATCAAAGGTCTTCATGAACTCAGTGCATTTGCTATGGTTGATGGCTTATCTCACCATCTCCATGTACTTGGTAAGATTGCGTTATTCTATTATCTGCGTTGACTGCCTCTTCATATGTCACCAGCCCCCAAGTTGTGGATGCTATGGTATTTCAGTTGGTTGAAGGGGCATATCTCCATAGATAAGCCATATTTTTTATGTTCCTCATCAGAGAATGGGAATCTGTTGGTTTAATCCTATTGCCCTAATATTTGGGCATGTGTCATCACCGCACGACAACCCACAATGAATTCTCCTTAAAAGACATTTCTTGCAAAGAAGGTAAAGTGATTAGAAAAAGCACCATTAGATGACAAAATGTACAACTCACGAAATGAGAAGCTCCGCATCAATCGATCCATATATTTCACATAAGAACTTCATGGAGCATCTTTACTAAACAAATAAGAAAATTCCATTCATCCTTTTCTTTGAAGTTCAACTCCTATTTTGATTTTTTTCATTCACCTTCCACTTTATCCCTTTCAAGAGCCAGTTGTAAAACATTGGGTTATAAATCAATATTCCTTGGTCCACTCAAATACAATAAGCAATTTGTAAAGGGGCATAGCAATCAATGCATAGTTCAAAATGAATTGCCAATAGTAGCCTGTGTATCCCAGGAAGCATTGAACTCCCTTATAGTTCATGGATGGTGGTAAATCGACAATGACTCTGACTTTGGAGAAGTCGGTAGCAATGCCATTCTTAGACACCATGTGCCCTAGGATACATCTATGTTTCACCCAGAGCTGGCACTTCAAAGTGTTTAAGGAGAGGTTATACAGACTACAATGCTCAAAGACAGTGCAAAGGTTATCTAGGTGTTTCCTCCAATTGGATGAACACATAGATCGTCAACAAACACCTCCAATTCTTGCCTAAACATGTGTTTAAAGATGGTATACATGAGGTGTTGGAAGGCAGCTGGTGCATTTGTCAACCCAAATAACATGACTATGTAGGAAAACACACCCCATTCTATTGCAAATGTTGTCTTATACCCATCGCCAGGGTGTACCTGCACCTGGTTATAATGTGAGAAGCTGTCCAAGAAACTATAGGCCTCTCTTCTTGCTACTCTCTTGAGCATGTGCTTAGTGTAGGGTAGTGGATAGTTATCTTTCCTTGTTGTAGCATTGAATTTTTTATAGTTTATGTACACTCAAATTTCCTTGTTATTCTTTAAGACAATCACTATGGGGGATACCCAATTCATATGCTTGATTTCATAGATGAATTCGGCTTTCAACAGCTTATGTATCTCCTCCTTGATGGGGTGTGCATGCTTTGGATTCATTAGGTATGGCCATTGCTTAATGGGTGTTGCCTTAGGAGTCATCAGGATTTATGGGTTACGACCCTCGAATCGACTCCTTTGAGTTCATCTCAAGACCAAGAGAATACATCTATGTACTCTCGCAAAGAAAGCAACAAGATTAGCCTCCTCTTGCTCAATCATGTCATCAACTATGGACACGAGTTGAGGCTTTTTGCCTTCCCCTATCAAGTGGGATTCCTTGACCTTAGCAGGCCCTTCTATAAGTTCACTTGCTTGTACTTCCCTCTTAGCTCCTAGCAAGATCACTACCATATTTCCCTTTTTGAACTTCATGAAGTTCTTAGGTAGGTCTTGGGGCTTCCATTGTTCTTCGACTTCTAATCCCCTTGACTACTTCCTCTTGTCCTCCTTCAACTGCCTATGCCTTAGGTGGACTAGGAGGTCCCCCATGGTACATTTGGCCTTAAGTGGTCGAGGCATTTCTAGGTCACTCTTATAGCTCACTTCCGACTTGGAGTTAAACTCACAACCTTCACTAGAAGAAGGAGCTTCCCTTGGTGGTTGCAACTTCAAGGACAATTTTGTTCTAAGGAGTGGTATGGCGCTTGGTTGAATTAATCCAACTTGCTCGTGGTCTATCACCCCTAGGTGTTCCAACCAAGTATAGTTGCATTCTATTCTAAAGACTCCTCTTTTGATCCTGAAGACATTGGCTTTCCCTGGCTTGGAGTCTACTTGTATCTATTCAATCACTTGGCCGTCCATATCATACTCTATTGTCTCGGCCTCTTTCTCACTTTCCTCATTTGTAGAGTAGCAATCTTCATAGGTGTTGGTTGTCTACTAGGGCTCCCAGCCATCATGCAAAGTGGTACCGATGGTGAGATCTTAAGCTTTGATAGCTAAGATGTTGACATGGCTTTATGGGACTCACTAGCAATCCTTGCAGCTTGCTTATAATCCTCTTTGTCATATGAGAACGGTAAGTCAATGATGGCTAGCACATGCATCCAATCCTGCTCATCCTGCTCCTCGAGGCAAGGGATATACTTCATTAGTGGCCCATGAGAGTTCTTAACCTCTGAGTCTCCTTTCAAGTTAGTAGAGATGGCATCCAGGTCAATCGACATGGTCTTTTGGGTATCCATCTTCACTCTTACAACCTTCAATCTGTTGCCCAAGAACATGAGACCGTTCCCCCAATCTTCGATCACTTGTGCACTTTGCATCTAAGGTCGGCCCAACAGGATGTCGTAGTCCAGTCCCTGACTATGAAGTTCATTGAGAACTAGACTTCTACTATTTTTAGGGGCTAGTCTTTCAGCACCCCAAATGGTGTAAACTTTCATTCCATGGGCAAGTGTGATGTTAAACCTAGTATTCTCCACAGATGGGTTACCCCAAGCCTACAAGTTTGCATGGCTGAGTACATTATCTCTTACGTCTGTGTCTAGGATCCCCTTTTGTGTGGTGTTCCCTAATGCTATGACCAGTAGGACCGTGTGCATTTTTGTGCCTTTCCAAAAAGCATTCATGTGTAAGGACTTAGGCAATGAGTTTAGAGTCAAGCTAGGTATCTGTGTGGTTGCATTGGGTAAGTTAGTTGGTCCAAGCTCATTTGGTCTTTCCACCCATTGCTTCAGCACTTCCCATAAGGTTGGATTTGGCCTAAGTAGTTCCCCCAGAGGTAAAGTCACAGGGGGACTAGTATCAATGTCATGAGCAAGTTTCCCATCCCTACTTTTCATTGGGCTCTACACTCTTTTGCCAATGATCCTAGCCTACCTACTTGTGGGATCTAGGCTCGGTCTATATATGGTGCTACATGGGGTGTAGATGTGTTTCTTGATTTGAACTAAGTAGGCGAGACTAATGTGCTCACACTAGAGAGCGTATTGCTCTTGTCATCGATAATGGGTTTTGTATCCTTTAGGTGTGCTTCGGCTTCTCTCACCCACTCCTCCTTGACCTTACCAACCACTTCTAATCGGTGCCTTAGATCGGAATATTCTCCAATCTTGGCACTTTTCTTTTTTACTGTCTTAGGAGCAAACGTCTCTGCTTGTACATATGTGACTTGCTTTCCCTTTAGTAGCATGGTGGGGCTGTCCTTCTTAAGCACAATCTTCATCTCAACCCAATTTTTCATTCTTCTAACACATGTCTTCCCTATTGAAGTTGTGTCAAGGTTGCTAGGTCTTGATAATGAAATACCGAACTACTTTGCCTGTGCTCAGGTTATGAGATTCAATGTAATTGGCATTGCTTTCCCATCAAGTATTTCAACTCTGAACAGTCCCAATAGTACGGGGATGGCATGATAGTCAAACTAGTTGAAGGTTTCCACCTAGGGTACTCAATGTACAAGTGTGTGATCCCACACTCAAGGCATCTTAGGTTGGCCTTGTCTCGATTGGCTTGCTCCCTTTTGGGGCATTGAGATGAGATGTGTCCTAGGTGGCCACAAGTCCAGAATGCGATGGGTTTTTGGTTCTATCTTCCTAGACCTCTACCTCTTTCCCTACCCAATCCCATCATCGGCACTAGTCTGAAATCCATCAAGATGGGATTACCCTCTTCATTGTACGAGATGTAAGGGTTCACGAATGCTTCATCCTCATTTGACTTCTCTATATAATGTATCAGAGTGTCACTCAGTGGGGTGGATGGGTCATGATGGGTCGGTGGTCTAGGTATCCCTTTGGGGGTGATATCCATCTTAGGGATAGTTGGCTTTGCATCATTGGGTGCTAGGAGAGCTAGCAAAGCTCCCCTTTTGAAATATAGTAGTCTACTCTCTAGGTAGTATGGCTGACTATATGTTTGCAAGTATGGAAATTGTCTCAATAATCGGTGATGCATTGCATCAACATGGCCAAACTGACTGCAATCGGCACAAGGTCTAGATCTAGGATCCATGTACTCAATCGAAAGGTGGTTTTCTCTGAAATGCATGCATTACACATAAGATCATGTGGGCCTTCTCATCATCTCTTGCAGCCTAGTTAGCTCTAGCTTCATATTCCCCAACTTCTAGCTTTGGTTGACACTATGTTCCCCTTGTCTTGGGTACTCTAGTTAGATCTTTCACTAATGATCATAGCTCTTTCTGAGGTTCTAGAGGTAGTGTAGTCTTAAGTTGTGGGTCTTGAGCTCCTCTTCTTGTGTAGGCCATCCAGTCATATGGCTTCTTTGGAGACCCTTTGTAGGGTTAGGTTGTGGGTCTTGAGCTCCTCTTCTTGTGTAGGTCATCCACTCATATGGCTTCTTTGGAGACCCTAGCTAGCACATCCCTTTGTAGGGTTGAGTTGCTCACCAAGGCCTTGTAAAGATCTTTGCTTTAGACTCCACTTATGAACATAGTGGAGACCACTCGCTCATTAGGTCGCTCTGCAGTGGGCTGGGATTCTGTTGAAGAGACTCCACAAATGGGTGGTGTAGTCTCAAATATATTCCTTGTGCTTTTGAGTGATGTTCATCAACCTAACAATGAGGTTGTAAGAGTATTCCGTTCCGCCTCAGAGAATCTCTTGATGAAGAGACTCTTGACATTATCGAAGTTATTGAATTTGGCATTATCTAGACTAGTGTACTGCATCCATTCTATCTCTTAGGAAAAGTCTGAAAGCTTGCACGCATTGAGTGAGATTTGTGAGGCCGTTCACCTTGCACACTTGCTCAAACTGCTCCACAAAGCTATATGAGTCATTGCCAGGTTGATACTTATCGAGTTGCTTAGCAACCATAGGTATCTTGGTCTGGTTCTTAGAAATTAGGGTGATTTGTAGTCCTGCTAGCAACAAAGTTGCTAGGGCTTCTCCACTATGTTCTGTAGCCGTGTTGACCAAGAGTTTCTTTGTGAGAAGATTACTTAGCATAAGAGTGGCCTCTAGTGCTCTCTTCCTCTCAAACATTTGGTCCTGTTCTATTTCGGTGGGTGAGCATTAAGACATGTTGGACCTCGCGCATTTCTATGACTTGCCTCATCTTTTGAGCTCATTGCTCTTGATTGTAGGCAGCTATGCCTTGCACCACTCTCCTTGCCAACTTTCTCTCTTCCTCGAGATTGGCTATGATGTCTTTAGTTGCTCTACCATGATGCTCTATTTTAGTTTGCAAGTCATAATAGGTTATCATTTGATGGATATCGATTGGGAATTCTCCCAAATTAAGCTCATCATTTTCAAGGTTGGTACTAGCTCCTGATATGTTGCCAATTTCTTAAGCAACTAGGGTGTTGATTGGATTGATCAAGTCGGGTAGAGATGCATCCCTAATTGTACTTGTCAATGTTACTCTTGAAGCGGCTTGATGATTCAAGTCTCTCAGTGTTTGATGTGATTGGTGTTTGATAACCACGAAATCAATGCAAATAAAGGCACCAAAATGTGCTCAACATGGGAACATCTTTTGCAAAAATATATTTTGCTTTTGTACTCTCTTGTAAAAAAATTCAAATATGAAGTAATGTAACAATGTGGGTCCTTAGGCTCACATCTTAAAATATGGAAAGGAAAAGGATGGTCAACACCTTTTGTCCCATTTCAAAAATTAAAGGGTCTTTTAGACCTTAGCCAAAATGTAAGCAACCCAATTTTTATAATATCAAGAAAAGAAAAGGAAGAGGCTTGTCAGGTGATTTGAGGAGGTGGGAGGTTGAGGTGGTTACACCCTCTCTCTTCATTTATCCTCTCCTCTCATGCTTCATTTCTTTCTCTCCCATTTTGGCACAACACTTGCCTTCTTGTTCTTGCTTCTTTCTCTTGTGCTTCATTGCCAAATCTAATGGAGAGTGAGGAAGAGAAAGAGGGTGAGGATGGAAGAATTTCTCTCAATTTCTTGTGTACCATTCACTTGTGTGTTTTGGAGGCATGGTTCTTGGTGAGGAAGAAAGGTTTCTTGTAGTTTTTTGTGGCCAACAAGCCATTTGCAGCCTCTACTTAGACGGTTCATGGTTCGATTTGTGCCGTGGCAGGGTGCTCTTCATTTGGTACACTGGCCGAGAAAGAGGTGGTTGTGGAGCTTGCAAGAGAAGGATTTGCAACTATATTTTGGGCCATGGAACAAGCTAACAAGGAAGGGAGGATGAGAGGGAGAGGAATGATGGGAAACTTGCGTGCGTTTTAGAGTTTAGCCATTGAAGAAGATGCAACATTAGTAGATACATTACTAACAGGCCTCAAGCACCCTGTTTCAAGGGCGTCACCATTGCCATGGGTTTTTCCGACCACACCAGTACTCAGCTTGCTTCTAGCCTGGACCTTCCCCACTAGTGTGGGAGCTTTCACTCAACTGCCAAGACCCACGGACCGCTTATTGTTTCAAGCGTTCCAAGCAAGCTCTAATGGCTATCTCTCACCTAGCTGATGTACCGTCGATCCTATGAGTGTAGTGAGCTTACATTGATGCTCGATCGAGTACCCTCCTCTCTCTTGCACTCCGGTAGCTCCACGATTCTTGATGCTAGCTCAAGCATCCTCAAGCCTCCTCCATCTCCAAGCTCCATCCTCCATAGCCGCGTGCGCAAGATAAGAGAAGAGAAGAGAAGAGAAGAAGAGAAGAGGAGATGGTGAAGAGCTTCACCCTCTTGATCCCTCACTCCCACACCCACTCACTCCCTCACACTCTCACATCCCTCTCTCAAGAGCACACACAAGCAAGAAGGAGAGAAGAAGAGAGGAAGAAGAAGACTCTTTTTGCCACACACTAAAAGAATGAGCTTCTCATTCACTTTTCAACTTTATATACAAAGCCCTAAATCCTTTTTGGGTAGTCATCCCCTTTGCCCTTTTTTACATGGCCGGCCGTAGCCTAGGCCCTTTTTCCAATTTCCCACCATTCTAATTTATCCTATTCCTGACTAATGCGTACACTTTGCACAGGAGTGAGCCTAGCACTCTTTTACAAAGATTCGGGGGTGCTCCCACATTTAAATGGTGCGTTAAATCCTTTTGTTGTCTCGGAGCGACACTGAAGCTTTCTAAGGGTCATGCCCGAACATTTAAATTTTTCACGTACCGGTCAAGGTGCCTTTTTCTGCTTTTATCCTGCTTTTTCCATTTTCTGCTCCTCTGTGCTGCGGGAAACACGGTAACATTACCCCCCTCCTAGCCGAGTGCCAATCCCATGGCACTGCGATGGGACGTAGTGGCTAGTTAGGTCGGCTGTTAGGTGGAATAGTTATGAGAAAACATTCAGCCCTATTGCCAAGATGGCAACTATATGCACTGTGATTGCTTTGGTTGCTGCTAGAGGCCAAAAATTGCAGCAGATGGATGTGAAGAATGTATTCCTCAATGGTGACTTGGCAGAGGATGTTCATATGGGTCAGCCAAAAGGATATGTACACCCTGATTTTTAGCACTATGTATGCATGCTGAAAAAATCATTGTATGGGCTGAAGCAGGCTCCGAGAGCCTGGCATGCAAGGATCAGTAACTACATGCAGAGCTTGGGATTTGCTCCTTCTCTTAGCCTAGACTGTCCTGGCCAATGGCCGCGGCTATTCTGCGGTTCTGTTGCATCTAGACTTGGTCTCAGTGGCACTGCTTGTGGCACAGTGACTTCAGCCGACTTAGGTTGAGGTGGCGACATTGGCGCGCTCATGCTGGAGAGATCATCGATCTCGTCCTCTATGATGGGTTCAGCATCTTTGAGATGCTGTTGAGCCTCCCTCATCCATTCCTTCATCTTTTCTATGGCCTCTAATTGCCGCTTTGGATGCGGATATTCCCCTATCTTAGCGCTTCCCTTTTGGGTTGTTTTAGGGACTAAAGTATTTGCCTCTGCGTCTGAGACTTTCTTCCCATTAGGTAAGGTCATAGCACTGTCGGTCTTTAATGCGACCTTAGCTTTCGATCTCTTCTTTTTCCACCTACGGCTTTTCTTTCCTATTGAGGTTGCATCAAGATTGCTCAATCATGGCAGAGAGATGCCGGCCTACTTCGTTTGGGCTCGGGTCATAACTCGCAAGGGAATAGGTGTGGCCTCCCCATCGGGGTTTTCAACACCAAACAGCCCCAATGGGACGGATGGCAAATTAGCTGAACTGGAGGACGACTTCTGCTTTGGGCAGTCTATGAAAAGATGGGTGATTCCGCACTCTGCGCACCTGTTTTGCTGCTCTCTTTCAAGGCAGCGTGATGAGACATAACCGGGGTGTCCGCAAGTCCAACAAGTGACCGGATCCTGTGGCTGCCCTCCTAGGCCTCTACCCCGTCCTTGTCCTAACGCCATCACCGGCACAGGTCCATAATCCATGAGGACCGCGTTGCCCTCGTCGTCATGCAAGATGTAAGGGTATATGTAGGTTTCTTCGTCACTGGGCTCCTCCACGTAGTGTACTGGAGCGTCGCTCGGTGGGTGGGTCACATAAGGACCAGGCGATCTAGGAATGCCGGTAGGATTTATCTCCATTCTAGGGACAGCTGGTATCATATCGTTAGGCGCGGGTAGAGCTAATGGGGCTCCCCTTCCGAAGAATGGCCGCGGCCTGTTAGCTAGATAAGGCTGGCTGTAGGGTTGCGAGTATGGAAGTCTTCGTGGTAGTCTGCAATGTGCGGCATCGTGGCCGAACCTACCGCAGTTAGCGCAAGGTCTTGACCTAGGGTCTTGACACTCTGCTGGCAAGTGGTTTCCGCCACAGTACATGCACTGGATGTGTGGGCCCGTATTGGTTGTCTCAAGATGTCTTGTATTTTGGCTAATTCCATCTTGACCTCAGCCAAGCCTCGGTGGTCTTCCCCTTATCTTGGGATGATGGGTTGGACCACTCACTAGAGGTTGACGTTCATTCTAAGCTTCGCGGTTAAGTCTCTTCCAGAGTTGAGCTCCTAAAGCTTCGCTCTTTCAGCTGGTCATCAACTCTGATGGCTTCCTCAAAAACTCTAGCCACCACGTCCCGCTGCAAGCTTGAATTGCCTGCCAATGCCTTATATAACTCCTCATCTCTAATTCCGCTGATGAATATAGTTGAAACTGCTCTGTTAGTCGGTCGCTCGCCTAAAGGGATTCTCTTAAAGAGACTTCTCACATGGGTCAGGTAGTCGCGAATGTCCTCCTTCTCCTTCTGTTTGACATTCATCAAGCGTACAACAGGTTGTCGGAGTATCCGGGCTCAGCGAACCTCTTGACGAAGAGATCCTTGAGATTATTGAAGTTAGCTCGTTCCACGGCATCCAGGCTTGTATACCACGTCCTACCCTTATCGCTTAAGCAAAGTCTGAATGCTTGCGAACATTGAGTCTGGTCATTGAGGCTGTTGGCTTTGCAGACTTGCTCAAACTGCTCAACAAAGCTGTACGGATCGTCATGCGGTTGGTACTTGTCGAGTTGCTTGGCAACAATCGGTATTTTGGCCTGGCTCTTTGAGCCCTGGTTTTCCCCTAATCCTGCAAGCAGAGACGTCGCTAGTGGAGTGGCACTCTGCTCTACTATGGTATTATCGAGCAGCCGTTTCATGAGAAGCTCGCTCAGCGTCAGGTCTCCCTCTAGTGCTCTCTCATGGTCTGTTCGGTTCCGGCCAGCCAAGTTTAGCACTCGCCGCACCTCATGCAGCCCCATGCTTTGCCTTTGGCTCCTAGCTTGTTGATCCCTATTATAATCAACTATGCCTTGCAATGCCTTACGGGCTAGCCTTCTCTCCTCCTCTAGGTCTACAATGATTACATCTGCCATCCTGCCACGGTGCTCATACCGGGCGTGCGCATCGTAACTGCTCACCATCTATTGTACAGCGTCTGGGAATACACTCACATCGAGCTCCTCGGTAGACCGATGGTCCGAGCTTGCTTCTGTCATGGTCGAATTCTTGCGCCTCGCTGCGCTGTCGATCAGGTTGACTAGTCGTTGACAGATCCTTGTCGTTGGCGCTACTTGCTTGGTTCTACCCTGCGCTTCGCGTGTTTGTCTACGTCTTGGGTCCTCTCCTATTGGTGGGTTTTTTGAGCGATTTATCTGAGTGAGTTTCTTTAATTACTAAATACAATTCTCAACTTATGGTCACTCGGTGAGTGTGTTGTTTCTCGTGCACTTGTGCTTAATCAGGCTTTCAGCTTTCCTAAGTGTACTTCAAGTGCGGAAATTCAACGTGAATGCTACAAGCAATTTCCCGGCGTCTTACTCACGCTCACTCGTTTCGGGCCTGATAGGCTTTGTTACTCAAGTCCTGGCCGTTCTAGTGGGTTCTAGGGTCTGCGTTGCTTCTCATTGTTCACTAGGGGGTAGGTCATTGGGGAATGCTCCAATATTGTCCCTTGGTCTTGACTTCTACGTCGGGAACTGCCTACAAGGCGTTCACCATGTCGTCCTAGAGCAGATTGCGCTTCCAGTCGCTCGTGGGGGTTAAGTTTTGATGTTTCCCCCCCCCCCCTTTTTTTTGTGTCCAGCTCTAGGAATCGGACATCCAATTTACCAGTGGTCCGATTCTGGGAATCGGACCAGGTGTGTCAGAGTTGAGTAGTAGTCTCAGAGTCCGAGTGTCCGATTTTCAAAATCGGACGGGCAAGTGTTCAATGAATCGAACAAGGTGGTCTGATTCTGGACTAGTCCGATTTTGGGTGGTCCGATTCGTCCGAATGGTCCGATCAGACAGGATGGTCCGAGTGTTCGATTCTAGTGGTCCAATTATGGGCAGGTCCGATTCTGGGACTCGGACCAGACCGGTGATCCGATTGTTGATGTGTCCTAATTCGTCCGATCGAACAGGGTGGGTCCGAGTCCGAGCGTCCGAGTCTCCGAGCATCCGAATTGGATGGGGTGGTCTGATCGGACGGTTGTCCAAGTGTCCAAATCGGACGGGGTGGTCCAATCGGATGGTTGTCCGAGTGTCCGATTCTGGGAATCGGACACTGAGTCAGGCGTCCGATTCCGCCGGCCCGGCGAACTTGCGAGCACGGATTCGTCCAAGATCTCCAGATATCTATTACTATAGACCACAAAATTCACTAGTAATGGGATTGGAGTGGTGAGGGAGAGATCTATGTACCTGGGGATCGCTGAATGCAATGTCACTCCGTGCCCTGATTGATCGAACGGTCACCCAAGCTCTCTCTCTCTCTCTCTCTCTCTCTCTCTCTCTTTCAGCTGGTTGCAAATGAGGATTCCCTTGCCCTTCCATAACTTATACCCTGCTGGTCATTCCCTGAACACTACAGATCACTCTCCTAGTGTTTCCTACACATTTACATGCGCATTTCCTCCATTTTCCCCCTGTTTTCCCGGATTTTCTCCCTATTTCACAGCAACAACCCTCTACCTCTCGAGTGTGATTTCCTACTGTTAACCTACCCTAAACACAACATAAATCGAAAGCAAAACACTGAACTAATTTCTCCATGTTTTCCAATCATCAAACAACCAAAATATCCCAAAATACTTACCTGTTCTGAAGATCGAAAACACCCAACTTCTTACCTATCTCAAGCTCCGTTTTGGGAATGAATACCCTACTTCGATGCTCGATATGAGGCACCCAAGTGCTCAAGCTTGAATCCATTGGTCCCGGCAACGGAACCAAAATGTGGGAGCTTTCGCTCAACCGCCAAGACCCACGGACCACTTATTGTTTCAAGCATTCCAAGCGAGCTCTAATGGCTATCTCTCACCTAGCCGACGTGCCGTTACGAGTGTTGTGAGTTTACCTTGATGCCCGATCGAGTACCCTCCTCTCTCTTGCACTTCGGTAGCTCCACGATTTTTGATGCTAGCTCAAGCATCCTCAAGCCTCCCTTATCTCCAAGCTCCATCCTCCATAGCCGCGCGTGCAAGTGAAGAGAAGAAGAGGAGAGGAGATGGTGAAGAGCTTCACCCTCTTGATCCCTCACTCTCACACACACTCACTCCCTCACACTCCCTCTCTCAAGAGCACACACAAACAAGAAGGAGAGAAGGAGGAAGAAGAAGACTCTTTTTGCCACACACCAAAGAATAAGCTTCTCATTCTCTTTTCAACTTTATATACAAAGCCCTAAATCCTTTTTGGGCGGTCATTCCTCTTTTACATGGCCGGCCGTAGCCTAGGCCATTTTTCCCATTTCCCACCATTCTAATTTATCCTATTTCCAACTAATGCCTACACTTTGCACAGGAGCGAGCCTTGCACTCTTTTACACAGATTCGAGGGCGCTTCCGCATTTTAATGGTGCACCTTTTTCCTCTTTCGTTGCCTTGGCCCGACACCGAAGCTTCTTGCGGGTCGTGTCCGAACATTTGAATTTTTCAGGAATTGGTTACCGGTCAAGGCGCCTTTTTCTGTTTTTATCTTTTTTTGCTTTTATCCTGTGCCTTTTTGCTATTTTCTCTTCTTTCCATTTTTCGCTCCTTTGTGCTACGGAACCACGATCGGAAACACGAACCACGGTCGGAAACACGGTAACACAGTTGATGGAACTAACAGTCCTAGATCATCCTCAACTCTATCATTTTGTTGTCCATTAAGGATGCTCTAAAAGTGCTAGATACCGTGTAGCAAAGCCCTATTATGTGAACACCTAGAAGAGTATCCTACTATGTCATATTAAGCGTCGTAGACTATGAGTCATGTTAGATCCACAACTTACAAATTAGGAAATGGTATACTTTAATACACATACATACAAATAATATATTCTCTACGTAAATTGAAATTGAAAGTTTGCCTCTATATAACATACAATCCTTGGAACATGTGCGTATTATGTTGTAGTTGACTCCAAGCTTAGTTAACATCTTCTTTACCTCGTCTCTTGATGTAGGAAGGACATTGTTTGTGGGTAAAAACTTTTGAGATAGTAACCTGTAGTGTTTTGACCAAACACCACATTTAGATTTAAGTATTAAGACATTTGAAATAAATGAAATTAATATTGACAATCGAGAAATCACTTACTTTAATAGTACTACTAAACTAGATGCATAATTACTCCAAGCATAATGATTTTGGAGGTTAAGAATAAGCAAACTCATGCTTAATCGTGACAAATTTGAGCCTTCATAGATTTGATCAAGTACTTTAGCCCTAAGAAAACTTTATTCATCATGCACGTCACTTTCTTCATACCAATCATTAATAAAAGCATCCATGACATCATCATCATCATCATCATCATCATTGTCCTTGTTGAAAGTGCCTCCCAATGAGCCATGCCTTGTACAATAGGAGGGGGCCCTTGGTGGTAATGCCATGGAGTATATATAGACCAGACATAAGAGACATTAAACACACATGTAACTTCATAACAATCATAAACTAATAGTTAAAAATTTTAGCATAAGATTATGCTAGACATACGGTAAGTATCATCAAGTGTAGATCAAAGGTTCATTAAGCTAAGAATATGCCATGCACAAGCTAAGCCTATGCTACACTAATGCCATGCCATGCATAGGCTAATTGTAGGCTAGGCTATACATGAGCATACACTATACTAAGGTTGCACTAGGAGTAGGATATAAATAGGCTAGGTTTACACTAAGAGTAGGCTAGACTTGGCTAGGTGTATATTAGGCCAAGGGTACACTATATGCTATACTATACTGAGATATAGGCTTAGGTTATCCTATGTTAAGGGTATGCTAGGCATATGCCATGCTAAGGGTACATATGCTATGTATATGCTATCTATAGACTAAGGATATGCTAGGCATAGGATAAGCGCACCCTTAGTGTAGAGTGCACTTGACGTATTAGTAAGCCTAGCATACCCGTAGCATAGTGTATGCCTTGATATGCATGGAAAATTGGTAAGCCTAGCATATCATACACTTATCCTACGCATATCATACACTTAGCCTACACATATCATATGTTTATCCTATGCCTAACATACAATTATTTTAGAATATCCATAGTCTTAGAATAGTGCATGCTTAGCCTATGCCTAGTGTACCCTTAAACTATGCCTAAAGTACTCTTATTCTATGCCTATAGCCTATGCCTAGCATACCCTTAGCCTATGCATAGCACATAACTAGCCTAGTGAATGCCATGTGCTCACTAAGCATATACCAAGCGTATGGTGTGGGCTAGGCATATGTAAATGGTCTCTCTTTCCTTCTCACTTTACTCACAATATCACTCCACTCTTTCTCTCTCTTTTCTCTTCTGATTTCTTCTCTCCCTCTCTCTTCTACCTTCTCTCCCTTGTCTCTTCTCTATCTACTCTTTCTTTTTTTTTCCTCTCTCTTTTCTCTATCTCTTCTCTCTCCTATTTCTCTCTCTTCTCTTTTCTCTCTCAACTCTCTCTCTTGCTCTCTTCTCTCTCTCTCTCTCTCTCTCTCTCTCTCTCTCTCTCTCTCTCTCTCTCTCTCTCTCTCTCTCTTCCTTGATGTCTTCTCTCTCTCTTTCTCTCCCTCCACTCTCTTATCTCTTCTCTCTTCTTGCTCCCTCTCCTCACTCACTCACTCACACACACACACACACACACACACACACACTCTCTCTCTCTCTCTCTCTCTCTCTCTCTCTCTCTCTCTCTCTCTCTCTCTCTCTCTCTCTCTCTCTCTCTCTCTCTCTCTCTCTCTCTCTCTCATATCTACATATTTTCTACAAAACCACACAAAAATTTAGATTCAAGTATCTTTGAATGCAGATAAGTAATTAGCAAGAATTTCAATTTAAAAAAACTGAAGTTTGTGCATGTACATTGTAGAAATGCCACTCAAGAATGAGTAGAAAGGTTAGGTTTCAAACTTTCATAAGCTTTACCAACATCTCTATTGATTTCCATTTTTTTGAGACCACATCCAAAAAAAGTGTTGTCTTTTTAAAAGTATGGTGATATAAGTGTTAGAATTCTTTTGGTTTACACCAATGCATATATAGATGATCATACCAACAATGCAATAGGGTGGCTTTAGTATAATCATTTCTTGAATTTAATAGAACCTAAATTAATTAATTATTGCATTTTTCAATTCTTATATAAGGTTCAAATTATAGTGAATGGATGTGTGTGTGTGTGTGTGTGTGTGTGCGTGCGTGCGTGCGTGCGTGCGTGCGTGCGTGCGTGCGTGTGTGTGTGTGTGTGTGTGTGTGTGTGTGTGGATCATACTAAAGTAACTATAAGGGAAAATCCATGTAAGTTGATCATACTACTTTTCTTTGGAAAGACATTATCAACTTTCAAGCTTATAATGTTCATGAAAGGGTTTCGAATCTTATCTATTCTCACAATTCACCATTGTTGTGTAAGGTTATCTTCACAAAGCTTTCGAGAACCTAGCATCACAATCAAAAAGTTGATGCTGGTAGATCTATATTGATAGAGATCTAAGCACTTCCACACTATCTTAATAACAAGTTTTATGTAGAAACTTTAACTTGAAGAAAGGATATCTAATGTGCTTTTTGTTTAAGTTGGAAGTGCTACATTAATGAATTAGCAAATATGAATAAGAACTATCGTAGGTTCTACATTGGTAGTCCAACATGTTGTATGGTGGTCCAATATGTTGTATACGATTCATTTATTAACATATAGAAAATCTTGGCAATCATACTCATAGTGCTTACTATAACAACCAACCTAAGCACACAAGCTAGGAGTGCTTACTATAACAACCAACCTTGCTTTCTTTTAGAAGATTTTGGACAGGTACATAACCACCTTTCATGAAAACTTTTGATATGAAAATCCATTTTGTATGTGAAGGATTAACCATCTTGAAATTCTAGCAGCTAGCAAATTCAAAGGTCATGAAAATCTGAGGTCTAGCGCCAATCAAGCTTATCTTCTTCACAAAACCTCAAGGTCTGTAGAGAGACATTTCTCCATTCCAAAGTTTAGGTCAACTCAAATCAATCATTAAGAAAGCATATACATACGATGAGAAACCCTGCAACAGCCACAAAATTTGTGATTGTACGATGAAAAGCGGACGAAATCTGATAAAACCTGGCGAGCTTGAACTAATCTGGATTAGACGTTCAAATTTTAGGTTTAGATGGAATGGCAGCACCAGACAGAATGAGAGCCTCATAGGTCGCCTGAACCTCCGAGGCATTATTCCAAGATACAGTGGGCCGCATCGACGCGAGGGCTTCCATGAATTGCTTTCTTGCAGCAGCCAACGTCACCATTCTGGCTTCTTCTTCTTCTTCTTCCTTTCGAGCTACCGTGACTTCTTCGCTAATACCATCTCGAGGATGATGACGATGATGATTATTGTCGACGTGATGACGACGATAATGGGTGTTGTCGAGCTGATGATTATCATCGACCTCATGATGCCGATAACCAGTATTGTCACCCTGATGAGAATTCTCAGCCTGATGACAACGACGATGATGATTATCGTCGACCTGATGGTGACGATAATGGTTATCGTCGACCTGATGTTGATGATGATGACGACCTATGCTGTGAAACTCGCCGGCGTTAATGTGGCGGCCCGGGGCGACTCCTGATTGTGCTGCTGCTGCTGCTGGCGCTGAGGTCTGACGAGGGCAATCACGATGACGACGAAGATGACGATTCTTCGATGGCGATGATGATCTCTTCTTGTTGTTGCGCCTGCTCGCGATCAGTTTTACTCCGGCCTCAACATGGACACGGCTCCCTTTTCTTGGGTAGGAGGAGGATCGCTTCTCATGGCAATGGCCGCCGTGATCATCAATCATATGACCAGAGCGGCGATGATCATCGCGATGATGAGAACGTTGACGTTGACGACTGTGATGATCATCTCCGTACTGATTCTCATGCTGATGACCATGACGATTATAATTATGCAGATGCAGATGATGCGGTGTGGGACATCGAACAAAGGTCAACATGGTGGTGCTACGGATGCAGCTCAGGATGAGAGAGAGAGAGAGAGAGAGAGAGAGAGAGAGAGAGGGAGGGAGGGAGAGCGAGAGAGGGAGGGAGGGAGGGAGAGCGAGAGCGCGTACGTTGAGACCTTATGAACAGCCCTGGCCCCTTGCCAGCTAGCGAAACGCAAAAAGCTACTTGTGTCGCAGAATTTCAGATTTGTTTTCCCACTAAAGAACATTACCATGCAAATTAAACAATTGCAAAATAACACGTCGGCCTCGAAAAAGTCCATATGAAGCATCAAGTAACTGCGTCAAATTCAAGAGCATAGAAAAATAGTTTTATAATATGACAAGTTTGGAACCCAATCCAACTACATATTAAATAAAACATGAGTCACCATTATATTATTCTATGAAAGTTGTAAGTTCAATTACCCTAGATTCCTCCACAAAACCAATCGTCTCCATAAGCTAAAACAGTTGGATTGTCTAAAAGTTTTTTTGTAATGCAAGTTGTTATCAACTATTTACTTGGGACGTCGCTCGAAGAAGTTATAACGAGCGCTTAATCTTTTCCTCTCATATAGTATGAATGTATATATATAAACATTACATTATATTAGTATATTAATTAACAGTAATACATCAACAATAGTGTAATGTTAACAAAAGTAACATCTATACTACGTCGTTTACCCTTCCTTTGTGCATCAACAAGGTTTCCTTTGCAAAGAGTTGTGATTATCTTTATGCTAGGAAGGTGTAACCCATCTCGCATCTCTGCGTTCTGCCTCAGGCTCCTAGCCTGCTGGTCTCGGTTGTATTCCATTATGCCTTGCAGTGCTTTGTGGGCTAGTTTTCTTTCCTTCTCTAGGTCAGCTATGATGGCTTCTGCCGCTCTACCACGGTGCTCATACCGAGCGTGAGAGTCATAGCTACTCACCAACTATTGGATCGCTTCTGGAAAAGCTCCTAAGTCGAATTCCTCATTCTCCCTGCGGTCTGAGCTTTCCTCCGACAACATGGTTGTGTTCTCTTGCTCCACTAAGTTATCGATAAGGTTAAGGAGATCGGGTAGAGCCACATTTCTAGCTCCTAAAGAGATTCCCTAAAAGTTTATATAAGAAATCAATAGGATCTTTGAAATATGGTTCAAATTCAATCAATCTACCTGATGAGAAAAGTCTTGAAAAGAATGGTTTGTTCTAGATAAGCCCTTTCTCTTAGTTCACAATTATGTACATATAAGAAAATAATGCTAAAGCTATTTCTCAAAATACTTAAGATACAATATCATTGTATATAGATAGGGAATTTTTACTAAGTTTAGTAAACCTTAGTTGTAGACTTGAAATATAGACCAAACAACCTACTAATATTGGATGTAACTATAGCATGAACTTGATTGAGAATACATATATTTTTGAATGGTGGTTATTAACTCCAACCTATGGAGTGTATATTTAAAATGTTGATGGGTTTACCACAAACATATCAATTTTTCTCACGTTAGGTTAGACCAACTAGTAATTGAATCTAAGAGAAGGCCCGATGTGGTTCGTTCTCCCCTTTAGAGGGTTACAATGCTATATTAGATAATAATGATCTTCTACATGTGTTTATAGTGCTTCAACTAGTGCATTTACATTCTTCATCATTAGAACCATGCAATTTTCAAACTTTTAGGGTAATAATGGTCATCTACATCATTGTTTGACTGCATTTGCCTTATTAATTATTAGGACTAGAGAAAATTGAAACTACATCTTAGGGCATCCACAAATTTAAAGTTCTTATATGCCAAGTATAATGAATGCCATTTTCATTGCTTTTATCACATCTCAATGGGAAAAAAAAATCATGATGTTGCATTGAGGGCAATACAATCCTTTGAACTAGGATGGACAAGGTAGATTCTATCCATTTGTATTATATGTGATTAAGTTTACTTAATTATAACTCAAAAAATTGCCATTGCTTTCATATGCAAGTATTGTCCCCAACCATACTTCTATTTGAATATGGATTAAATGCATCAAAACTTGGATAAAATTGCAACTTTTATCATAATATACATGAAGAAAATAGATAATATTTAAACAAATTTGTAGAAATGCATTAAGATACGGGTCGAAAAGCTTAAAAGTTCACATATTTTGTCTTAAACGTGATGCATTGCATCTACACTAGAATATAAAGGCTACACTTTTGGATAATTTATATGAGAAACTTCGTGAATTGCATCAATGCTAATAGAAAATATCATATATTTCACCTAATCATAATGAGATCTTATTCTTTATAATGGATATGGTAGTCGAAACTAATTACTTGACATAATTTTAAAGATTCAATGCATTGTATCAAAAATATCAAAAAAGTTAATTTTTTAATACTTTACATTTAAATTGATAATAAAAGCCAAAATTTTTACATTATTTTACTTAGATATGATACACTAAATCGAAATAGGAGCAAAAAAGTACGTTCTTTTTCAAAATCCAATGCAATCCATCAAAATTAGGACAAATAGTACAGATAAGGTGACTATGCATTTTGGATAGTACACCTTTCTCAATAGCAAGTTGTCTTCCAACCATGCTGCAACTCAATCACAATTTGATGGAGCACATAGCTTGTAGCATGTTTAAGGGAGCATGTAGAGGTGAAAGCAGGGTTAGGTGGTATCGAAATTTCACTATTTTGATGGTTCATAAAAAGTTATTTGGATGCTCAAAAAATTCAAAGGAAAGAACAGGAAAGAAAATAAAGGATTTAAAAAGTACTTAAATAAGATAAAACTTTTGAAATGTACTAAGTATATTTATGAGCAATGCATCCACTATACATAAAATAACTAATATCAACTACTAAAAGTAGTATCAATGAGAATGCTTTTTGGTACCACCTAACCATGCTTTCACTCATAGAGTCAAACATCCACACACAAGTTTGTTCAAATATAGGCTCTCAAAAGTCTCGAATTCACCCACTATACTTCATTGTTAGGTGTGCTTGTATAAGGGCCTAAAAATCTAGAGCATGCTCATTATGGTTGTTGAATCTTGCTGCAAGATGGCCTCTTATGGCTATCACAAGCTGGATGATACCTAAAAGGATAATCACCAAACCAAGCTATTAGGTCCTAACAATGGACTCTATGTGGAAGACTAGATAGCGTTAATCAGTCTGAATAATGGTTCTTGTATGTACTTTATCCCATCATTTGGCCTATTCTCAAATAATGCTCAATTTAGCAAATAAAATTTCTTTCGACCAAAAGGATTTTAATTGAAATATGTTTTTATCAAAAATACAAAATCATAAAAATATTTTCACCCTCTTTTTACCTTGTTTGCAAGCCTTTTGATCAAATTTGTTGATCCACTAGCCTAAACAAAGATTTCCCATTTGTGTTTTTCCTTTTTCCATCATAGTTTTAAAAAGTAGTCTGTTATTATTTATTTTAATCCTCTTTATTATTTTGAACATTTTTCTTGTGTTGGATATTTACATTACACTTTGAATGTTTTTTTATTTGTCTAATTTATGAAATTTTCATACTTTTATCATGTTACAACATTAACTCACACTTCAAAAGTAACTTTTAATTTAATCTCTCTTTTTGTGTGTGTTAGAGGTTTTTCTCACTCTCTAAAATTGAGATATTATGATGATCATTTGTAATGTGTTATGTTAGAGACTTATATTCACAGTCATACGACAGCCAAAAGACTTACTTGGACTTACTCTCGAGTAAGTTACTCATGAATATATGTGTGCATCACATGGGTTCAAAATAATATATTTTTAAAAATAGTTTATATACATTTATTACATACAGAATGGTATAATATAAAGGGGTTATTTACATATTGAATAGAAAAGAGTTATATTTTATTTAAGAAAAATTCACAAATAAGGATATTTATAAATAGCCCTTGAACGCACGTGATATAGAGGATATACATATAGTAACTTCCCCGAGGACTTACTATTACTCGTATTTGAGACTTACATTAGCACTATAATAGTAAAGTGTGAGATGCTCTAACACAATAGAACAATCAAAAAATCTAAATTATTTAATTACTTAATTACTTGAAACCTTTTAATTAATTAATTTTTAAAAATTAACTATTTTAACTAATTACTTATTTAAAACACATAATCCTTTAAGTAATTTTTCTAACTATTTGACTAATCTAATTAATTTAACTAATAATTTATAAAATATTTATCTACTAAATTGGTAAGTTATTATAGTTAACCTAAATATTTAGATACTTAAAATCAATTAAAATTTTTAATATTTAATTAATAACCCAACTTTAGTAAGCTTCTTGTCAATTTAAGCCACAAGCTCAAATACAAGAACTTGCAAGAATAAAGAGTAGAAGGCGTGACAAGTATATAATGAAAATTTTCAATCAAAATTTATTTGGATTGAAAGGCTTTCGATTGAAGTGTAAGCATTGTTTGGCCATTTCTTAAAATAGTGATGTGTGATTTGATAATATGGCCAAAATTTTGGGGCCAATGTAAAAATTGGCCATTATTTGCATAAAATTCGAATAGTGAATAACATAAAATGCAACTTGGATGGTAGAAGGACATGTTAATAAAATCTTTGGGGCCATGTGTGCCTAACATGATCAAATAGTGGTCATGTACTCATACATCTTCTCTTGTGTGAATTTCCTCATGGGTGTATTAGCTTCTCCCAACCTCAAGGTCAAGATTTTGTCATCCTTGATCTTGGCCACATCAACATTTGTATCAATTCATAAAGAAACCTATAAAAAATGTGTAACATCATAACTAACATATAAAAAACACATAACATCATGACTAGTGAGCAAATGAATTATAATAATGTGACAATGTGTAATATACAATAATATATAGTTATTTTTAGGATTTTTAGTTCCACATCTATAATTAGAAATTTAAAAATAGAAATAATAACAATATACATAGTAATTTGGGGGTATTTGGTTCCACATATAGAGAGAGAAGGAAAAGTGCACACACACACGCATGCATGTACACACTCACACACACAAGGTTATGAAAGTAGTAAAAGAGTGAGAGGGAGAGGAAAAGGGAAAGGGAGAGGGGGGAGGAGAGGGGGGATGGAAGGGGAGAGGGAGAAAGAAACTTAATAATCTTTTATTAATAGAAAGAGGGAGAGAGAAAGAGAAGGAAAGGGGGAGGGGAGACAAAGAGATTAAGAGGAATATCCAAATCATAGGGAAAGAGAGAGAGGGGTAGAGAGGGAGAGGAAAAAATGAAAATTATTGGAAAAAAGAGAGAGGGAGAGGAGATGTGAAGAAGGAAAAAGATAGAGAAAGGAAGATAGACTTATAGAGATAGAGAAAGAGGGAGATGGAAAGAGAGAGAGGGGCAAAGAGGTAAAAATAAATAGAAAGAGAGTAATACTGAGGTAGAGAGAGAGAGAGAGAGAGAGAGAGAGAGAGAGTGCGTGTGTGTGTGTATTAATACTTTTACAAAATAGAAAGAGAGAGAGAAAAAGAAAAGGAAAGGGTGAAGGGGGATGGAGAGGGGAGCCTAGGTAATTCACTATATATATACCCTCTATATCATATGCATTCAAGTACTATTTATAAATATCCTTATCAATGAATTTTTTTAAATAAAACATAACCCTTTTTAATTCAATCTATAAGTAATCCCTTTATATGAGACCAGTTTATAAGTAAAAAATATGTAAAAATAGTATTTTAATAATCCCTTATGTTGAACCCACGTGATACATACATATATTTATGATTGACCTCCTCGAGGAGGGGAGAGAAAGAGAGAGGGAAAGAGGGATCATAAGTAAAGGGGAGAGAGAGAAGGGGTAAGTATTTGATTGAATCAAAATAGTTATTTGCTTTAAAAAATATTTAAAGACCTATTTTAGTATAAGATATAAAATATTTAAATATATATTTTCAATATAAGAAAGGAAGGAGAGAGAGAGAGAGAGAGAGAGAAGGGAAGAAAAATAAAAAAGTTTCAAGAAAAAGAGAGTGTGTGTATGTGTGTGAGTGAGAAAGATAGGGGAAAGAAAAATAGAGAAAGTCACACACAGAGAGAGAGAGAGAGAGAGAGAGAGAGAGAGAGAGAGAGAGAGAGAGAGAGAGAGAGGGTTCCATACCATTATATGGTAGGTGTCAAGTATTCTACTTAAAGACACTCCTTGCACTCTTAAATATGCAAGCAAAGTATGGAATATGGACTGAGCAAGTATGATTGAGATATTCAAGTTTATAATACATTCATTTTTTAATAAAAAGATATACTAATTTCTTCAATATTTTTGGGATTTTCCAAAACATTGAAATGTCATATATTTCCATCTGAAAAAATGATGCTAAAGTATTGATGATACAAGGCAAGTGTTGCAAAAGCTAGGCATGGATTACAACAATATGCATGCATGTGCCAATGAGTAACTGTGTGCTCTTTTGAGAAGAATATAATTCCATGGATAGATGTCTGAAGTGTGGTGCTAATAGGTATTAGCAAGACCCGAAAGGTCAAATGGTCCCTCAAAAGGTTCTCAAATACTTTTTGTTGTATTATTCATAACTCTCTCTCACTAATACATGTAGTCCTAGCTTCTTACAACCCATCCCTACCCAAAAAATTTTGCCTACAAAAATAAATTTACAATAGCAAAGAAGGATGGAGGAAATAGAGTACTACTCTAATTTCGGCTATACAAAAGATGAGAAATGAATCAAGTAGTGAAGATTTATTTGCTGAAATGAAGTAAAGAAAAGTGTCTACCATATACATAATCTGAATAACTTCAAAAGGAATTGGAGCCTTCAAATCGTCAAGAAATAGACACTATAAAGAATAGACAACTTGTTGTAAAAAACAAGGCAAACTGAAGAAAATTGCCATAACTTCTTCTGATAAAAGTATTCAAATAGGATGTTCCAAATATCAAGACATAGCTATTGAAGATTACTTTGATCTTATATAGGTGGCATAATTCTAAAAACTAAGTAGTGTAAAATCTATTCTAAAATAGACTACTATCTAGACCTTGTTAAGAGTGCAACTGGCTCCCGTGTGACTATGCCTTAACTACTAATGTATCCCATAGATAGGAAAATTCGTCCAAAATGGAACCTAGCCTCCAAGAAGCTTCCTCAAGTGGTAAATCTTTCCGCTTGATCAAATATTCAATGATGAAGTGAGAGCGAAGCTTCTTTTCACAATGACTTATAACCTCCTTACGAATGTACTGAATAAGTCCTTCTTCATCCATAGGAGACAACTCGACAACTATTTCCACCTGAGTATCATAAAACAGTTTGAGCAACTGACAAACATTAATTACATTATGAATCTTAGTGGAAGAGGGAAGTTCCAATAAATATGCCAAGTCTCCAATATATTTCAAGATCTTGTAGGACCCATAGAACCTGTGTGCAAGTTTATTGCTAGAGCCATCCTTAAGAGTAGAATATCGAGACTTCGATATATTCAAGAGAACTAACTCTCCCTTTTGGAACTCCAAAGGTTGTCTCTTCTCATCAACATACACCTTCATTTTATCTTGAGCTTTTCTAAGATTCATCTTACATTATTGAAGAAGGGCCTACATTCTTTCCAATTCTTCCTTTCCATGTTAATCTTCTCATTGAAAATAGTTGTGGGTAAGGGTACCTTGTAGCTGTATATAACCTCAAGGATGAAACTCCTGTAAGAAGCTATGAAGAATATATGTTTAGTGTGGAATTATTAATAATACCTTGTCACACTAACATAGGTATAAAAGGGGTGAGACATTTAAATTTTTGCATCTTTTGAATATTAATATATTTTACTATCTCTTATCTCATCTTCTTATGCATAGCTTCTACGGCTTCTCTCCCTTCTTTCCTAACTTTCTAGTCTTTCTCTCTTTTAATCACTCCTTTCTCTTTCCTATGTTCTTTCTTCTCTCACCTGAGAGTTCTCTCCTTGACAAGTGGTATCAGAGCATAGGCTTTTGATCTATTTGATTTTCTTATTTCAAACACATTTTCTCTAATTTTCCATCATTAAAACTTAGATAGCAGGTAGTACAAGGGCCACATGGCAAGTACTTACAGATGTTCTACTTGGAGCAAAGACTAAACTTGGGGCTCTAACAAAGATTTGGTCAAACCGTGGCTAAAATGGCATGTCATGCATCTATTACAGGACATTTTGGAGATAACTTTGAGAAAGAAAGGGCAACTGGACTTGAAGAAGACTAAAATCTCAGTTACTTTTTGGAGTAGAGCTTTTTTCTTCTTCTCTTTCAAGCTTTTGGTTGAAGCTCTGATTGTGGTTGCCAAGAAATACAATATCTTTCTCAATAGTGATCTTTTCTTCTTCTCTGACCATGAGACAATGATTCTTCAACCTCTAAGCATCAAATGGAGCACCATAGTGTGAGAAGTGGAGTAATGACACCAGAAGTAGGCCAAAAAAATGCACTATGATTTGCATTGATTTCTTGTTCTCTGTCCACAGCCATGGCAGTCAACGAGCACTTACCTCTAGCTTGCCTATCATTTGGACCATTGCTTGGCATTGTACTTAGTAGGGATGAGTCGTTATAAGCCACTAATCTTCATTTTTTCTTCTCTAAAACCCTAATACACAATAGGTCAGCCATAGCCTCAGATCAAGGAGCTTCAACTTCTTCAATCTTTGGCTCTTCCCAATCTTCAAAGCTTCTCTAACATCATTTTGGAGCATGATAAACTTCAAGATTGAAGGCATTGCAAAGATTTTAGCATATTGAGCCTCTTAAAGCTCACATTGAAGAATTATTTTGGGATTTTTCTTCAAAAGAAGCTTGAATATTCAAGATTGTGTTCAAGCAAGCCCGAAGCTTTGATTCTTCATTATTTCAATCTTATTCAAGCTCATATGGGATGATCTTATGGATTCTTCAAGCTTCATGATGGATTCATGGTGGATTAGGGAGGATTCTTCTAATAATTGGACTGGAGCTTGCATCAATCATCTTCTTTAAGCTTGATCAAGGTATTCCACTTGCTTAATCTCTCAATATCCACTTTCTTTAAGCTTTTCCACTTGTTGATGGGAGGTTATTGGTCAATTAATTCTCTGAATTGATCAATAGATCAAATATTAGTGCTCTTATCATCAATCAGAGCCTATTACATTGAATTTCAATTTTCATTTCAATCTTATATCATCATGGATATCTTTACAATGTCTTGATACATGATCTTAATCTAATTATCTAATTTTCTTTGCCCAATATTGAAATATTGTAAAGGGTAAGTACTAGCAATCAATGAGTCACTAAATTGCATTGGTAAGACCCTCAACCAACACTCATTTTTTCATTCCAATATTTCATTAACCAATCATGCATATCATAGAAGGCTAAAAGAAATATTTACTTATGCCTTTTATTCCTGATTGATTAATTAGAATGTATTACCATGTTGATATTCCCACAAGAAAAAAGGTGGATGCCAGGGGAGATAGTGAGACAATAGAGAGGTGACCCTCCCCCACTATTAAAGATCATGAGGGGTGCAACCAACCAACCCAGTGGGAACTTTGCCCACCTCCCGGTGATTCAAAGCATGTGTAGGGAGCCTATCATGCCATTTTATCCCTCACATAGGTTCAACTTGCATCTTCTTTTCCACCCCCTCCTCTCGAGAGTGATAAAAATCCTTCCGAGGATTAGGGGATGAAGGATTAAGGTCATGAAGCACATGCGTGCTGTGTTTTACTTCATCATGAGCCAATTGTAGAAGGTTGGGTTATACTCCAAGTGGGCATGACAGCCCATGTCATGAGGTCTAATGCCTATGTGTGTAATGTAGGTCATGACATCAATGAGGAAGTCATTAGAGTTCATCCTATTAGTGATATGCAGTTCTTCCTCAGTTAGGATTTGATTGAAATAGGAGTGGTGAGCCATGACATGGTCTTCTAACAGTCAATTGTGAATGATAGCTAGTACTCTAAAAGAGGTAGGACCTACATAGATTGGGTCATACTCTGAGGTTTTGATTGTCCATCTCTGATATTCCCATTGGATATGAAGAGCGTACCATTTGCGCAAAAAAGAAGAGTTTGAGCTGGTTAGCTTTTTCAGCTCTTCGAGCTCCTGACTTGTTGCAGAGACTTTGCTCTTGCTATAGGATGTGATCACTCATTGTGTGCGAGCTTTCTCTCAAGAGATTTTGGTGGCGATCAATTCCCTGGCTACAATAGGAATCTTGACAAACATGAATTTGGATTCTTTCCAAAAGCGCATGGCAAGGAGCATACATCTGCTGCTAATGACTCACTTAGGAGCCCTAAGTCCAACCGTTCATAGCTCCTAGCTAGCATAGTGAAGGTAGCATCCAATCATCTAATGCAGGTGATTAAGTCGTCCCCCATATGAGTGGCTAGATCCAAGGCCAATGTAGGGATAGATCTACGCTCGTAGGATGGTTTGAAGCCTACGCGAGGTTGGGATTTGACTGGGGAGGACTAGATAACTTAAGAACGGATGCCATCTTGGTGGATTGGTTAGTGGCGCATGTAGCATCCACTTGTGCGATGGGTCGGTCTTAGGGCTTTTGTGATGCGCTTGCCTTCCACTTGTGGAGCCATTGGGACATTGGGAGTGTCGGGTTGGATTGGTCTAGGTGTGGTTGGTTGCAGATTTGGTTGATAGACTCATTGAGATTCTATGGGTTTGGTGCTTTTGGAATCAATTGCTTCCTCAATCCTTGCTAGCTTGCCATTTTTTGGAGATGGGCTAGAGGTCCTAGATGGAGGGACACGAGTGTCACTTGTAGTTTTGGGCAACCAAATCCAGTTGTTGCCTTTGTAGTAGCCTTGGACGTGCAACATGTCTTTGGGCACCCATCGTGGCTTGACCATTCGTCTGCTTCTATAGTAGCACCAGCTCTGTCTCCTAGGCCTAGGACATGAGGTTCCTTGGTTGCAGGTTTGTGCAATATAGCTATTAGAGGGTTGCAATGGTTGTTTGGGCATCCAATTGAGTTGTTGTTTAGTGATCTTTGGTGTGGCTCCCTTGGATTGCGGCCATTTTTGTTTTGGCAAGGTGGGACAAGTCCCAACTCCCCTCCTTAGGCTTTGCACTTGGTTCCACTACTGATGGCACTGCAATCTTAGATGGAACCATGTTGCGCTTGTTGAACACCATCACTAATCGAACATTGCCAATGGCAAGGTAAATGTGTTGCAAGTTGTAGTTGACATTGCAGTGTGCTTGCTTCTTCAATGCACGTCCTAGCAGCAATTCCTTACCAGCAGCTTTGGTGTTATGCATTACATAGAAGATCATAGGTATGCTTTCAGTCTCAATAGACACTATATTTTGCACTTCCCTAGTAGTGAGTAGGACTCTCCCCCAAATGGGTTGAGTTTAGTGTAAAGAGGCTATAGTTGGGGCTAACCAGTGGGGGTCCAATGATTGTGTGTGAGAATATTAAAGTCAAATTCCTCATCAATAAGTACATCCAAGACGTGTGTCTTTTGGGCAATCACTAATATGGATACGTAGGCAAGTTCTACCATTTCCTCATCCCTATCCTCTATCTCAGTGATAGTGGAAACTCTCACATTTACAAGGGGTTTTAGCATTGGAGGCTTGTGTAGTGGATACATTGGAGAGTAGTACTTCTTGAGGCAACTGCCATTAAAGAAGCCTATGCCCTCTCCTTCTAGGGTCTTGAGCTCTACTTTGCCAGTTTGACTCATATTGGGGACCCTAAAAGGCCCCAATCCTTTGAACTTCATCTTCAACTTATGGCCCTTTACAAAGTACAGTAGCACTAGGTCACCTTGGTTAAAGTCATGTTGTTTGACGTGTAACTATCTCTTGTGTCTTGCCTTTTTGCAAATTAACGCATGGATAGCTAGGATTCAGGTCTCAAAAAGGCGCTCTAGCTCTACCAAGTGTTCCATCCATTCCCCCTTTCCATCCCATCTTTCTTGCACTGCCACTCTCAAGCTTGGAATGAAAAACTCCACTAGCAAGATTGCTTTGATCCTATAGATAAGCTTGAATGGTATTTTCCCTATAGCCATTCACTAGGATTTTATTCATGGATTCCACCTAACCATTAGCTTGAGGGTAAGATGGTGATGATTTTCTATGGATGATCCAGAATGTAGACAATAAATGGGCAATCACTTCATTAATGAAGCGTGTGCCGTGATCACTAACTAGCTCAATTGGGCAGCCAAATCGTAAGATCACCTACTTCTAAAGGAACTTAGCCATGGTGGTCCTATCGTCAATCTTCCTAGTGGTGAGAGCTTCGGCCCATTTTGTGAGATAATCCATCCCACTATAATGATGTATTTTTCTTGTTGTGAGAGTACTACGATGTAGGGCTGATTGGCCCAATAAAGTCGATCCCCCACTTTTCAAAGGTTTGTCACACTATTACCGGGCTCAACTCCATCTTGTTCTTACGGATGGGTACTTTGTTCCTTTGACATTCATTGCAGTGCTTCATGAACTTAGTAGCATCGTAGAATAGGGTGGCCACCACATCTGTGATTGCAACACCTTGCATGTTGTAGTTTCTCCACTGAAGTGTCCTCTAGCAATTCCACCATGTGCTTCAGTAACACCTCATGCATTTCATGCTCACACATGCATCTTCCCAATAACCCATCCTGTCCTAGTCTATGGAGCTAGCCGAAAATGAGCTGATAGGGCTAAATCTTGAGGATAAGGTGCTTTAGCCTAGCCTTCTCTAAATATCTCTTAGGCAATCCATGCTCTAGGACTTGGACTATCTTATCGGCCCAATATGGCATTAGATCGGCCTTGAAAAGATCTCTCTCATTGGACATGCTAAACAGGTGCACATCATGCAAGTCATCTACGATCCAGCGGTTTCTCCTGTGGGTATGCGAGACATATAGTCTGCCATGTAATTCTGCTTACCCTTGCATACAACCACAGAGAAGTCAAATTCTAGAAGCAGAAGTAACCACTTAGCTATGCACCCTATAGCACAAGGCTTGTTCACTAGATAAAGCAAGGCTTGATGGTCAATGAAGAAGACAAAGGGCATAGCCAAAAGGTAATGACAATACTCCTTTGCAATGAATACCATGGCTAGGACTTCCCTCTGTGTTATTGAGTAAATCATCTCCATATCCATGAGTTTTCACTAGCAAAGCTCACTAGATAATCGAGATTATGTTCACCAAGTTGGCACAAAATAGTTCCCATGGAAAACTTTGAGGCATCAATGTGCACCCGAAATGTTATGTTCCAATCTGGGGCTCATAGAATCGATGTGGTCATGAGAGTCCTTTTTCATTCCTTGTATGCATGTCGACATTCCTCGGTCCACTTGAATACAATCAACAATTTGTAAAGGGGCCCAATGATCAGTACATAGTTCAAAATGAATTGCCGATAGTAGCTTGTGTGTCCCAAGAAGCACTGAACTCCCTTATAGTTCGTGGATGGTGGTAAATCAACAATGACTCTGACTTTGGATAAGTCAATGGTCTTGCCATTCTTAGACACCACGTGCCCTAGGACACATCCATGTTTCACCTAGAGCTGGCACTTCAAAGGGTTTAAGGAGAGGTTATACAACCCATACTGCTCAAAGACTGCGAGAAGGTTATCTACGTATTCCCCCCAACTAGAAGAACACATAGATTATCAACAAACACCTCCAATTCTCGCCTAAGCATGTCTTTAAAGATGGTATACATGAGGTGTTGAAAGGTAGCTGGTGCATTTGTCAACCCAAATAGCATGTCTATGTAGGCAAACATTCCCCATTCTGTTGCAAATGTTGTCTTATACCTATCATCAAGGTGTACCTGCACCTGGTTATAACCTGAGAAACCATCCAAGAAACTATAGGCCTCTCTTCTCGCTATTCTCTCGAGCATGTGCTCTCAGTGTAGGGTAGTAGTGGTGGATAGTTATCTTTCCTTGTCACAGCATTGACTTTTTTATAGTTTATGCACACTCGAATTTTCTTATTCTTCTTTAAGGCAATCACTCTGGGATATACCCAATCTGTATGCTCAATTTTGTAGATGAATCTAGCTTTCAACAACTTATCTATCTCCTCCTGACTCCTTGATGGCTTGTACATGCTTTGGATTCATCGGGTATGGCTGCTGCTTAATGGGTGTTGCATTAGGAGTCATCAAGATGTTATGGGTTACAACCCTCGAATCGACTCCTTTGAGTTCATCTAAGGACCAAGTGAATATATCTATATACTCTCACAGAGCAATGAGATCAGCCTCCTCTTACTTAGTCAAGTTGTCAACTATGAACATGAGTTGGAACATGAGTTGAGGCTTTTTCCCTTCCCTTGCCAAGTTGTCTTTCTTGACCTTAGCAAGCCCTTCTATCAGTTCATTTTCTTGTCCTTGCCTCTTAGCTCCTAGCAAGTCCACTACCATATTGCCCTTTTTGAACTTCATGAAGTGCTTACGTAAGCCCTGGGGCTTCCATTGTTCTTCGTCTTCCAATCCACTTGGCTGCTTCCTCTTGTTCTCCTTCAACTGCCTACATCACCTTAGGTGGAGGTCCCCCTTGGTGCATTTGGCCTTAGATGGTCAAGGCATTTCTAGGTCACTCTTAAAGCTCATTTTATTTTGACTCAAAGTTAAACTCACAACCTTCGCTAGAAGGAGTTTCCCCTGGTGGTTGCAACTCCAAGGCCAATTCTATTCTAAGGAGTGGTATGGCACTTGGTTGAGCTAATCCAACTTGCTTGTGGTCTATCACGCCTAGATGGTCCAACCAAGTATAGTTGCATTTTATTCTGAAGACTCCTCTTTTGAACCTAAAGACATTGGCTTTCCATGGCTTGGAGTCTACTTATATATGTTCAACCACTTGCCGTCTATATCATGCTCTATTGTCTCGACCTCTTCCTCACTTTCCTCATTTGTAGAGTAGTAGTCTTCATACTCACCATCCAGATCGTTATCTTCTGACTACTCATTCTCTTCTAGCCTTCTAGCCTCAACCCTCTTCTTGTCTGTGATTAGTGCCCAATCGTACATCAAGTTCAAATTGTGCACTTTGGTCTGCTGCCACTTCGGCTCGTCCATGAGATCCTTGAGGGGTTTGAGATTTGTAGTTGGTTGGTTTACTTTCCAACCCTCTTGCCAAGTATTCAAGGATCCCCTGGAGTTTGAGTTTGTTAGACAGAATGTGGAAAGGGACAGCAGTTGTTAGTTGTCCGTTAGGGCTCCCAGCCAATCATGCAAAGTGGTACAAATGGTGAGGCCTTACACTTTGGTAGCTAAGATGTTGTGGCTTTATGGGACTTGCTAGCTATCCTTGTAGCTTGCTTATAATCCTCTTCGTCATCTGAGAATGGCAAGTCAATGGTGGCTAGCACATTCATCCAATCCCTCTCGTCCTCCTTGGGGCAAGGGATATACTTTGTTAGTGGCCCATGAGAGTTCCTAACCTCTGAGTCTCCTTTCAAAATAGCGGAGATGGCATCCAAGTCAATCATCATGGTCTTCTAGGTATCCATCTTGACTCTTACAACCTCTGATCTATTGCCCAAGAACATGAGACCATTTCCCCAATCATCTATCACTCATGCATTTTGCATCCAAGGTTGGCCTAGCAGGATGTCGTAGTCCATTCCCTTCATAACTATGAAGTTCACTAAGAACTAGACTCCCGCTATTTTTAGGGCCTAGTCTTTTAGCACCCCAAATGGTCTAACTTTCATTCCATTGGCGAGTGTGATGTTAAACCTCACATTTTCCACATGTGGGTTACCCCAAACCTATAATACTGCATGGCTTACACTGACTCCTGCTCTTATGTCTACAATCCCCTTTTGTGTGGTGTCCCCTAATGCTATAACTAGTAGGACCATGTGCATTTCCGTGCCTTTCCAGAAAGCATTCACGCGTAAGGACTTAAGCACTGATCAAGCTAGGCATCTATGTGTTAGCATCAGGGGCAAGTCAGTCGGTCCAAGATCATTTGGTCTTTCCATCCACTACTTCAGTGCTTCCCATAAGGTTGGATTCTGTCTAAGTAGTTCCCCCAAAGACAGAGTCACAGGGGGGCCAATATCAACATCATGAGCAAGTTGCCCACCATGCCTTGGGCTCTACGCTCTTTTGCCAATGATCCTAGCCAATCTACTTAGCTATGGCATCTAGCTCGGTCTATGCAATGGGTGCAAATGCGTTTCTTGATTTGAACTTGAATAGGTGAGACCGATGTGCTCACACTAGAGAGCTCATCGCTCTCATCATCGATAATGGGTTTTGCATCCTTTAGGTGCACTTGGGCTTCTCTCACCCACTTCTTGACCTTATCAACCACTTTTGCATCCTTTAGGTGTGCTTAGGCTTCTCTCAATAATGAAATGCCAACCTACTTTGCCTATGCTTGGATCATGACATTCAATGGAATTAGCATGGCTTCCCCATCAAGTGTTTCAACTCCAAACAATCCATTGGTACGAGGACGATACGATAGTCAAACTAGTGGAAGGTTTTTGCTTAGGGTACTTGATGTACAAGTGTGTGATCCCACACTCACGGCATCTTAGGTTGGCCTTGTCTCAATGGGCTTGCTCCCTTTTAGGGCATCGAGATGAGATGTGTCCTACATCGCTACAAGTCCAACATGAGATGGGCTTTTGGTTCTATCCTCCTAGACCTCTACCTCTTCCCTACCCAATGCCATCACCGGCACTGGTCCAAAATCCATCAAGATGGGATTATCCTCTTCATCATACGAGTTGTAAGGGTACTTCTCTATACAATGTATTGGAGTGTCACTGAGTGGATGGGTCATGATGGGTCTAGGTGGTCTAGGTATCCTTGTGGGATTGATATCCATCCTAGGGATAGTTGGCTTTGAATCGTTGGGTGCTAGGAGAGCTAGTGAAGCTCCCCTTTTGAAATATAGCAATCTATATGTCTGTGATTATGGCAATCGCCTCCGTAACCGACAATGCATTGCATCAACATGGCCAAACCTACGGCAATTGGCACAAGGTCTGGATCTAGGATCCACGCACTCAGTCGAAAGGTGGTTTGCTCTGCACAATGCACGCATTGCACGTGAGGTCATGCAGGCCTTCTCATCATCTCTTGTAGCCTAGTCAACTCTAGCTTCACGTCCACCAACTTCTAGCTCTGGTTGACACTCTTTCCCCCTTGTCTTGGGTGCTCTACCTAGATCTTTCACTAATGATTGTAGCTCTTTCTAAGGTTCTAGAGGCAATGTAATCTCAAGTTGTGGGCCTTGAGCTCCTCTTCTTAAGTAGGTCATCCACTCGTGTGGCTTCTTTGGAGACCCTATCTATAGCACATCCTTTTGTAGGGTTGAGTTGCTCACCAAGGCCCTGTAAAGCTCTTTGCTTCGGATTCCACTTATGAACATAGTAGTAGAGACCACTCGCTTGCTAGGTCGCTCAACGATGGCTGCAATTCTCTTGAAGGGACTCCACACATGGGTGACGTAGTCTCAGATATCTTCCTTGTGCTTTTGACTGACATTCATTAACCTGATGATGAAGTTGTCAGAGTATCCTACCTCAGAGAATCTCTTGATGGAGAATATTGAGGTTATCCAAGTTATTGCATTCGGCATTATCTAGACTAGTGTACCACATCCATTCTTTGTCTCCTAGGCAAAGTCTGAAAGCTTACGTGCATTGAGCGAGGTTTGTGAGGTTGCTCGCCTAACACACTTGCTCAAACTGCTCCACAAAGCTATACAGGTCATTGTTAGGTTGATACTTATCGAGTTTCTTAGCAACCATAGGTATCTTGGTTTGGCTCTTAGAAATTAGGGTGATTCCTAGTCCTGCTAGCAACGAAGTTGCCAAGGCTGCTCCACTCTATTCTATAGCCATGTTGAACAAGAGTCATTTTGTGAGAAGATCGCTCTTGGCCTCTATTGATCTCTCCCTCTTAGCATTTGGTCCTATTTTATTTCAGTGGGTGAGCATTAAGACATGTTGGAGCTCATCATTTTTAGGGTTGGTGTTAGCCCCTGACATGTTGCTAGTTTCTTGAGCAACTTGGGTGTCGATCAGATTAATCAAGTCGGGTAGAGATGCATCCCTAATCATGTATGTCGATGTTGCTCCTGAAGCAGCTCAACGATTCAAGTCTCTCAGTGTTCAATGATTGGTGTCTTTGGCCACTGTTCAATGTTTGGGGTCTCCTCCTACTAGTGGATTCATTCAACTTATCTCATTTTGCATGAATTTCTTGTTATTTTAAAAAATCCTCAATGTTACAAGCACTCAGATACTAGTGGTGTGCTCCTCAAAGTGAGATGTGTGAAATCAGGCTTTCAGCTTTTCTGGTGTGTATCAATGTTCAATTGATGCAATGTGTAGATTCAATGAAAACAATACATTGTAGTGTACACTTTTCCCGATCCCTTCGTGTGTTTAACAGCCACTCTAGTTGGCTCATTCTAATCTCTACGGTGTCCTAAATGTGTGATTTGAGGGGTTGCAGGTTTGGTCAATTAGTATGGGTCTCCATCGAGACATGCGGTTGAGGATTAATTGTGGCCGTAGTCGTTCTCTTGGCTGTTAGATCACGATTCGTGAGTCTAGTGGCCCTATGAGCCATTCTATACATTTAGATCCCTAGGGAGTGTTTTCTAACTTGGGTTACCTTTGCCTACCTTGGGGTGGGTCCAATTTGTCAAAATTTGGGTTTTAAACAACTCGTCCAAGTTGCAGCATCTGAGTTGCAGACTCGGACATCCGAGTCGTCCGAGTCCGACTTGTCCAAGTTTGAGTAGTCTAGCACTCGGTCATCTGAGTCCGTGTGGATAGCCATCCAAGACCAAATTAGGTCCAAGTTTCGAGTTCGAGTCTTGGACTGGACGATTTTTTGGTTTTTCGAGTGTGAACTTGTGACTCGGAGTGTCCGAGTCACAAGTTCGTCCAAGGCTGCAAAGGACGTTCGAGGTGTAGCGGTTTACAGAATGACGAAAAATCTCTAGCACCTATCCTAGCAATGCAATTAGGGTCTTGACTAGGATCAACAAGCATTAGTTGACACTCAGAGCATACCTATAGGGATTGGGGATGTGGGAATGCGAATCAATGAACAAATATGTGCTCTTGTCCTCTCTCTCTCTCTCTCTCTCTCTCTCTCTCTCTCTCTCTCTCTCTCTCTCTCTCTCTCTCTCTCTCTCTCTCTCTCTCTCTCTCTCTCTCTCTCTCTCTCTCTCTCTCTCTCTCTCTCTCTCTCTCTCTCTCTCTCTCTCTCTCTCTCAAGCTCTCTCTTAATTGAATGCATATAAATGAGATCTCTCTTTTCCCTCTTGGCTTCTTAAGCCCTTTCTCTATTTCCCTATTACCTCCCCCTTCCCTCTCTTTGCTATCCTAATGTCTTGAAGCTCTCTTTTCCCTGTTTTTTTCAAGTTTTGGGCTTGCTATTATAGCAAAAATCCTATTGTGTGTTTCTTTTTTTTCCTTGTTTTTTCCTCACCTAAATGCATCCAAATCACAAGCAACCACTTACACTACTCCAACCTGCTTATCTAAATCCAAAAAATAGAAAAACCTACTTGCAAAGGAGATCAAATACCTCTTCAACTCCCTCACTTCCTACCTATCTCAAGCACCGTTTTGGGGAAAATCTTACTTCAATGCTCGATTCAGAGCGTGCAAGCACTCAAAGCTTGAATCCGTTGGTCTCGGTAAAAGAACCAAATATGAGAGCTTCTTGCTCGACTGCCAAAACGCACTGATCATTTATTGTTGCAAGCCAAGTGCAATGGCTACCTCTCACATAGCCGTACATGCTCTCACAGTTATGAGTGTAGTGAGCTTACCTCCATGCTCGATCAAGTTGCCTCCTCCCTCAAGCACTCCGGTAGCTCCACGATCCAAGGTGAAAGCTCAATCATGCTCAATCCTCAAGCTCCAAGCTTCATTGCCATATGCGAGATAAGAGAAAAGAAGAAGAAGAGAGGAGAAGATGGAGAGCTTCTCCACCATGGTCCCTCACCCTTACACACTCACTCCCTCACACTCCCTCTCTCAAGCACAAGCTCAAGTGAGTAAGAACAAAAAGAAGAAGAAGAAGAGGAGAGCTAGTTTTGGCCACACACAAGAATGAGCTTCTTCATTCACGTTTTGCCTTTTATACAAGCCCTAATCCCTTTTGGGCACCCATCTCTATTTTTTACATGACCGGCAATTTTAGCCTAGGTCCTCTTTCCCTATTCTCTTCCTATTTACATTATTCATTCACCCACGCTTGTCTACATTTAAAAATTTCATAAGAGAAAACCTAGTGCTCCTTTACAAAGATTTAGAGTGCATTTTTTTCATATGTAAAATGCACCTTTCCTCTTTTGCACTTGCCCTAAACTTTTAAGATTGCCCTTGCGCTTTTGGTCTTTTTTCCTCCTATTTCTTCAATCAAGCTGTCTTTTTTCGCTTTGCCCTACGTCATTTTAATTTTCTTTTTTACTTTTTTGCATTAGGATTAACAGAATCCCTAATTTATTGAGCATAGTCATCCTGGGTCTTACTCTTTTGTTTATGACTTGCCATAGTAGTGCATTCATGTAGTATCCCTTGTCAGAAAATGGGCTATAACTTGAGCTAGAAAACTCTGATTCCCAAACTTTTTTATTCAAAAAAGAAGAAACAATTCTCTCTTCAAGATCAGCTATAGTATGTTATAATAGGTTTAGGACAGAAAATTTTGCAACTCAATCTCTAAGAGACTGAACTGTCCAAGCATGCACCCTGTTTTAACCTATAAGTACCCTATTTCCACCTATAAGAGAAAAATGGTAGTACCTAAGGGCTTCCAAACCTTATGGAGAGCTAGATAGGACTTGCGGAAAACCTATAGTACCTGCACCTGTACTCCAATGATAAAAATGGTATCTGTAGTGACATGTATATACCCTACAATGTCCTATAAAAACCATGTTTCACAGTGTTTTGAACTTCAAGATACTTGAGTCTTTGAGAGTGATTGAATCTTCAATTCTACACTTTGTACTTGTGTAAGGGATAAAATGGCATGATAGGCTCCCTACACAGGCTTCGAATCATTAGGAGGTGGGCAAAGTTCCCACTAGGTCGATTGGTTGCACCCCTCGCAATCTTTAATTGTGGGGCAGGGTCACCTCTTTGTCCCACTATCTCCCTCAGCATCCATCTTTTTTCTCAGTGGGAATATCAACATGGTAATATCATTCTAATTAATCAATCAAGAATGAAAGGCATAACTAAAAATTTCTTTCAATATTCCATGATATGCATGATTGGTTAATGAAAGATCGGAATGAAAAAATGAGTGTTGGTTGAGGGTCTTACCAATGCAATTCAGTGGCTCACTGATTGCTAGTACTTACCCTTTACAATATTTCAATATTGGGCAGAGAAAATCAGACAATCAAATCAAGGTCATGTATCAAGACATTGTAAAAATATCCATAATGATATAAGATTGAAATGAATATTGAAATTCAATGAAATAGGCTTTGATTGATGATAAGAGTACTAATCTTTGATCTGTGGATTAATTCAGAGAATTGATTGACCAATAACCTCCCGTCAACAAGTGAAAAAGCTTAAAGCAAGTGGATATTGAGATTTTAGAGATTAAGCAAGTGGATTACCTTGATCAAGATTAAAGAAGATGATTGATGCAAGCTTCAATCCAATTATTAGAAGAATCATCCATAATCCACCATGAATCCATCATAAAGCTTGAAGAATCCAAAAGATCAGCCCATATGAATTCATGAAGAATCAAAGCTGCGAGCTTGGTTGAACACTTGAATCTTGAATATTCAAGCTTCTTTTGAAGAAAAATCCCAAAATAAACCTTCAATATGAGCTTCAAGAGGCTCAATATGCTAAAATCTTTGCAATGCCTTCAATCTTGAAGTTTATCCTACTCCAAAATGATGGTAGATAAGCTTTGAAGATTGGGAAGAGCCAAAGATTGAAGGAATTGAATCTCCTCGATCTGAGACTATGGCTGACCTATTGTGTATTAGGGTTTTATAGAAGAAAAATGAAGATTAGTGGCTTATAAAGGCTCATCCCTACTAAGTACAATACCAAGAAATGGTCCAAATGATAGGCAAGCTAGAGGTAAGTGATCTTTGACTGCCATGGATTGTGGACAACTAGCAAGAAATCAGTGCAAATCATATTGTATTTTTTGGGCCTACTTCTGGTGTCATTACTCCACTTCTCACACTATGGTGCTCCATCTGATGCTCAGAGGTTGAAGAATGATTGTCCCATGGTCAGAGAAGTAGAAAAGATAACTAGAGAGCAAGATATTATATTTCTTGGCACCCATCATGGGAGCTTCAACCAAAAGCTTGAAAGAGAAGAAGAAAAAAGCTCTACTCCAAAAAGTAACTGAGATTTTAGTCTTCTCCAAGTCCAATTGCCTCTTCTTTCTCAAATTTACCTCCAAAATGACCTATAATGGATACATGACCTACCATTTTAGCCATGGTTTTGCCAAATCTCTCCAAGATCTTTGTCAGATCTCCAAGTTTAGTCTCTGCTCCAAGTAGAACACATGTAAGTACTTGCCATCTCGCTCCTGTACCTACTACTGTCTAAGTTTTAATGGTGGAAAATTAGAGAAAATGTGTTTGAAATAAGAAAATCAAATGGATCAAAAGCCTACACTTTGATACCACTTGTCAAGGAGAGAACCAAGAGGTGAGAGAAGGAAGAACGTAGCTTGATGATGCAGGGTATTTTGTGTCTTTTGGAGACTCTGCATGGAAGATTACTCGTGGCAAGCTTGTGCTTGCAAGAGGTGCCAAGTCTGGCATCCTCTATCCCTTACTTGTATTTGGCGCTACATTGAATCATGTTTTGTATATGGGTTTTATCCCCCATGTATCCCTCTGGCATGCTCATTTGGGGCATATGTCCCTTAAAGGAATGAAAATGCTTCGTGCTTTGCAATATCTCCCGCCTTTTGACTCTTCACATTTTGATTCTTGTGATCATTGTTTATATGGCAAGCAGACTAGGAATACGCATAAAAAGTTTGGTAAGAAACGCACGGGTGAGCCCTTGGCTCTTGTGCACTCAGATGTATGTGGACTCATGCCCTGTCAATCACGCGGTGGGGCAAAGTATTTTGCTACTTTCATAGATGATTACTCACATAAGGTTTGGGCTTATCCCATAAAGAGAAAATCCAATGTCTTAGACACATTTCAGCGTTGGCTTGCATTAGCAAAGAACCAGTCTGGGAATCGACTAAAATGCCTAAGGTCAGATAATGGGTTGAGTATGTATCACGTGCTTTTGAGTAGTTTTATGATGAGCGGGGTATTAAGCATCAGTTGACCGCCTCTTACACCCCTCCCCAGAATGGTATGGCTGAACACATGAATAGGACCATTCAAGAAAGGGTCTGTAGCATGCTTAGCCAGGCTGGCTTACCGCAACACTTTTGGGCTGAGGTAGTTACTGCTACAATGCATCTCATTAACATGTCACCTAGCAGTGGCATTGACTTTCAGGTTGCAAGGAGGTATGGGCAGGCAAGCCCCCCTCTTATGATCATTTGTGTGTCTTTGGATGTGAGGCATTCTGCCATGTGCCCAAGGACAAATGCAATAAGCTGGATCGTAAAAGTGTCAAATGCATTTTCATTGGCTATAGAGATGCAGGACAAATGGGTTACCGTCTATGGGATCCACAGGCACGAAAAGTGATCCTCAACCATGATGTCATCTTTCATGAGAACAAATGCATATGCAGCGTGAGAAAGTGGTTGAGGTACGTAGAGTTATCTTTCAGGAGGATCCCTGCTCACGTACAACCTACTCCATAGCCAACTAGATAGCGTGCAACATCACCTGATGCTCTCATGGCCCAGATGTCAGACATGTTGATATTAGACAGGATGTTGGTCAGGAAGCAGAGCTTGGGTTGAGGCGTTCTACTAGAGATAGATGACCTCCTGACCATTTTGCGCTCTCTATGTACTGGTTACAGATTCAGGAGAGCCTCTCACTTATGATGAGGCTATGCACAGGGGTGATTGTCACTCTTGGGAGAGGGCTATGCAATCTGAGCTTGACTCATTGCATAAGATTCAAACTTGGGATTTGGTTTCCTTGCATCAAGGTAAGAAGGCTTTGCCATGCAAGTGGGTATACAAGCTGAAAAGTACCCTTGGACACCCCAAGCTGGCATACAAGGCTCGATTGGTTGCTAAGGGCTTTAAGCAGGAGCATGGTGTTGACTTTGATGAAGTCTTTTCTCCTGTGGTCAAGATGACCACCCTACGCTTAGTCTTGGCTTTGGTTGCACAGCTTGACCTGGACTTGTACCAAATGGATGTCAAGATGGCTTTTTTACATGGGGACTTGCATGATGAGATTTACATGGAACAGCCTAAGAGCTTTGCAGACCCTGGCAGGGAACATCTAGTGTGCAAGCTAAAGAAAAGTCTATATGGCTTGAAGCAGGCACCTAGGGAATGGTACCATAAGTTCAATGCATTCATGCAGTCACACGGCTACAGCCGCAGTGCTATGGATCCATGCTTGTACACGAAGAAAGCCCGTGATGGTTCTTTACTGATTTTGGTACTCTATGTGGACGACATGCTTTTAGTAAGGACAGCTCATGAGGACCTAGATGCTCTTAAGGCTCAGCTTAAGAAGAGCTTTGAGATGAAAGATCTAAGACAAGCCTCTCATATACTTGGTATGTGCATTACATGCGACAGATCTCATGGACTACTCTATCTGTCATAGAGGGAGTACATTCATAAAGTCCTTGAGTGCTTCCATATGCAGGATGTTAAGCCTATTGGCTATCCATTACCTTGTCATGTGAAGGTTTCACAGGCTGATTGTCCGCAAACAGATGAGCAAAGGGTCGAGATGGCCAAGATTCCCTATGCATCAGCCGTGGGCTGTCTTATATATGCCATGATAGCCACCCGTCCAGATATTGCTTTTGTAGTTGGGGTTGTGGCACGTTATATGGCTACACCTAGCAAGAAACATTGGGATGCCGTGAAGGGTATCATGAGGTACTTGAAGGGCACAACAGATATGTGTATTTGCTATGGTAGCTAGGATACAAGAGTCATGGGATACACTAACTCTAATTATGCAGGACATGCTGATAGTAGGAAGTCCTCTTCTGGCTATGTATTCACTTATGCTGAAGGGGCTATCTCTTGGATGTCCAAGGCACAGAAGTGTACGGCTCTTTCTACTATAGAGGTCGAGTATATTGTAGCCACAGAGGCTTGCAAGGAGGCTATCTGGCTAGGCCGTTTGATTACAGACCTTGGTATGATAGATGTTATGCCTACACTGCATTCGAATTCTATGAGTGCCATTCAATTGGCCAAGAATCTGGTATTCCATGCGAAGACGAAACATATTGAGATGAGGTATCACTTCATTTGCGAGGTCGTTGAGGACAGGTCTGTTGACCTTGTCAAGATTCTGACTAAGCAGAATCCTACATACTTGCTCACGAAGAGCCTCACTATGGAGCGCTTTGCCTTCCTCAGGAGATTGATGGGCGTTGGATGAGATGACGTCTTTTTCCTCATCCTGGTGTACATGTGTACATATTGTACTATCTTTTCTTTTCTTTTCTCTCTCACTGGGGCATATTCGCCTTTAAGTGGGAGGTTGTTGGGGGTAAAGGCGCCTCCGCCTAGCCGCCTGTGTATTACTACACTTTACTACACTAATAGTACCCGCCACTGTACACTGCAGGTGGTGGGCGCCCATCACAGTCACTTATTCTTTATTCTTTTAGTGACAATTTGAATAAAGGAAGGCCCGGCCACACATTATGGTTGTTGGAGTTCCCAATTTGAGTTTCTCTCTCTCTCTCTCTCTCTCTCTCTCTCTCTCTCTCTCTCTCTCTCTCTCTCTCTCTCTCTCTCTCTCTCTCTCTCTCTCTCTCTCTCTCTCTCTCTCTCTCTCTCTCTCTCTCTCTCTCTCTCTCTCTCTCTCTCTCTCTCTCTCTCTCTCTCTCTCGCTCTTGCTCTTGCTCTCCATCCGCTATAGCTCTCACTACCAAGCTTCTTCCTCCTAGGCTCTACTTCCCTTTCAATTATAGACATATAGTCTAATGATAGCATTGTAGACATATACTCTGATGTTGACATTGCAGACATGTACTTTGATGGTCACACCAAGGGCACTACAAACATGTAGTCTGATGAGGACATTGTCAATAGGGGTATGCTATGCATGCAATCAGATGCTGGGCCCAGAAAATTGAAGGAGTTGCAAGCTACTACCAAGTCCATTTTATCAAACGTAGGCATACTTGATGGCATATGTACTCGAGCAATTGCACTGAAATCACATGGCATCGTAGGCAGGTTGAAAGAAAGATCTAATGTGCTTTCTCACAAAGCTGGGTAGCTGATTGTAACACTCTAGAGGGACGAGATGCACTGAGGCATCAAAGCTACCATAGGGAATTTTCATCCAAAAGAACATGCTCAACAACCTTTGTGTTGCTGTCAACAAATACTTGTTGAAATTACATCACCCCCCTCTAGAGATAGCTATATTTCCATATCTATCTGAGTTGCATCAGAGACTAAGATCTCAGGTTGCTCAGACACTACTACCTACATTTTAGATCTCTGACTGATAAGAACAATTCACCTTGTGGAAGACAAGAATAGAAATAAATGCAACTTTGCCAATGCTCATCAAACAAGAAGATTCTGAAAGCAACTTGATTACAATGGCAACTGAGATCAATAGCTCTAGCTCTAGTGAACAAGGTTGGCTTCGAACACACATGCTAATATTGACAAACTTGGAGCTTTAATTGATCGATATATTCACCTCGTGGAAGACAAGAATAGAAATAAATGCAATTCACCTTGTGGAAGACAAGAATAGAAATAAATGCAGCTTTGCCAATGCTCATCAAACAAGAAGATTCTGAAAGCAACTTGATTACAATGGCAAAACTGAGATCAATAGCTCTAGCTCTAGTGAACAAGGTTGGCTTCAAACACAGGCTAATATTGACAAACTTGGAGCTTTAATTGATCGGTATATTGCTCTTATGAAGGCATATAGAGAAAAAGGAGCAAGACTTGAATCAAGCATGGATATTCATCACCCTGAGTATTATCAACAGCATGATGAGTATTATGGTCATGATGAGTATTCTCATGGGCATTATGCACCCAATGCTTATGCTTATGGCCAACATGTATATGCTAATGGTACACACTATGATCTGCATGCATCTTATGAATATGGACAGTAGCAACATGCAAATGAACATCAATAGTATGCAAGTACATTTGGATAGCATGTTAATGCTTATAGATATGATGTACCATGTCATAATGCAGAGTATCATTCCATTGAACCTTGGCAGCAGAATGGCTATTATGGGCAACATGCTTATGCTTATGAGCATCCACCTTTTCAACAACATAGTCATGATTATACATGTGAACCTTTCTTAATTGAGTAGCCCAGTTCTTATGGACATGACAATAATGGTCATGCTTATTAGTACTCTTCTAGCTTTGATCAGCAGCAAGTTCATAACTACCATGATATCCTATATCCCAATCAGTTCATGCCTCATGATTACCCAAATGTAATGATGAGTTCTTTTCAAAGTGCTGATGATGAAGAAGAGAGCAATGAGCAAGCTGAACAACAAGACTAGGATAATGAGCAACACGATCAACAAGAAGATGAGCAAGAAGACCAAGAAGATGTGCAAGAAGGGAACAATGAAGAGCAAGATATACAAGCTGATGAATCACATGAGGCACTCACAGATGTAGATGGTTATGCTGAAGGTTTTAGACTCTTGGAGAAACCTCATGATGATATTCTTGAGCCTTTACACTTAATCAAGGTTTACAACAGCCATTGAATGCATTCAATAATGAGTACCTTGATCATGGTTATGATGGCTGTCTGATGATGATGTAATACATGATTTAGGCATACATGAAGATGAAGATGGCATTGTGCTTCCCTATGATCCAAGAGATTATCGATATGATTATGGACTTGATTATGGGGATACTTCCTTGTATCTATTTGACCCGGGTGGATTGGAGTATGTGGTCTATGGCCATTCTCTTCTCTTAGACAATCATTATGATGGAATACCTTTTGATCCAGGAGGTTAATGGATTGCTTGGGATCTCATTTAGACCAGCATCCATCTTGCAGGCAATTTCTTCTTTTTGGTAGACTCTTTTGGCTGAAGATTGGTTATCTATGGCTATATTATAGTGCAGGGAAGATTGTAGACCACTCTCTATTTTCAATCAGATTTGATTATGAATTATGGATAGCATGTAATGCCATACATGGGCTGAAATCACTCGAAGTAAGCTCCGTTTCTATGTGACAAACACCCCGATCAGAGTTACCTATCAAAAGTTATTGCAGATTTACTACAATAGGGTCCTGTAGTAGTTGTCCACTGTCTACAGCACTCAATTCCTCACTGAATATGGGTCAAAATTGGATTTTTCTTATTCCCCAATCATGCCCATACATCATATTGTATCCATGACCCAATATACATACATAACCCCCACATGATTTTTTCAAAGTAGTACTCTAGACTGCCCTGCCTTGCCCTATTCTGTAATAAATGCCCATTTTGTTTTTGAGGGCAAAAACATTTGGGTGGGGATGGAATGTAAGAGATGGGGAATATAGGGAAAAATACGGGAATGAATAATGAAGGAAAAATACCTACTACACTAGAGATATATAAGATGTAAGGGACCTGACATTTGGACCATCAGATAATAATACAAGTCTCCTTTCATCTTCACCTCTCTCTCCTAGCTTTCATGGCTTCTTTCTCTCTCTTTTTGTCTTTCTCTCTCCTTTTCTAGTATTTCTCTCTCCTCATCACAGTCTTTCTCTCTCTTCCGCACTCTCTCTCTCTCCTATCGTCTTCTTGATAGATCATCCTAATATCTCAATTCTAGAGAGTGAGAAAAACCTCTAACACACACAAAACGAGAGACTAAACTAAAATTTACTTTTAAACTATGAGTTAATTCTCTAACATAATAAAAGTATGAAAATTTCATAAATTAGACAAATAAAAAAACACTCAAAGTGTGAAGTAAATCTCCAATACAAGAAAAAAATTCAAAATAATAAAGAGGATTAAAATAAATAATAACATATTACCTTTTCAAACTATAATGGCAAAAGAAAAAACACAAATGGAAAATCTTTGTTTAGGTCAATGGATCAACAATTTTGATCAAAAGGCTTGCAAACAAGGTAAAAAGAGGGAAATTTTATTTTTATGATTTTGTATTTTTTATAAAAATATATTTCAATTAATATCCTTTTGGTTGAAAGAAATTTTATTTGCTAAATCGACCATTATTCGAGAATAGGCCAAATGATGGGATAAAGTACATACAAGAACCGTTATTTGGACTTATTAATGCTATCTAGTCTACCACATAGAGTCCATTGTTAGGACCTAATAGCTTGGTTTGGTGACTATCCTTTTAGGTATCATCCAGCTTGTGATAGCCATAGGAGGCCATCTTATAGCAAGATTCGACAACCATAATGAGCATGCTCTAGAGTTTTAGGCCCTTATACAAGCACACCTAACAATGCGGTATAGTGGGTGGATTCCACGCTTCTGAGAACCTATATTTGACCAAACTTGTGTGTGGATGTTTAATTCTATGAGTGAAAGCATGGTTAGGTGGTATCAAAAAGCATTCTCACTTATACTACTTTTAGTAGTTGATGTTAGTTATTTTATGTATAGTGGGTGCATTGCTCATAAATATACTTAGTGCTTTTCAAAGGTTTTATCTTTATTCAAGTACTTTTTAGCATTTTTATTTTCTTTCTTGTTCTTTCCTTTGAATTTTTTGAGCATCAAAAGAACTTTTTATGGACCATCAAAACAATGAAATTTTGATACCACCTAACCATGCTTTCACCTCTACATGCTCCATCAAACATGTACAAGCTATGTGCTCCATCAAATTGTGATTGAGTTGTATCATGGTTGGAAGACAACTTGCTATTGAGAAAGGTGTACTATCCAAAAGACATAGCCACCTTATCTATACTATTTGTCCTAAATTTGATGCATTGCATTGAATTTTGAAAAAAAGTGTACCTTTTTCCTCCTATTTTGATGTAGTGTATCAGATCTAAGTAAAATAATGTAAACCTTTTGGCTTTTACTATCAATTTAAATGTAAAGTATTAAAAATTTGACTTTCATGGGCTAGGTCTATTTGGGCATTGCTCACTAATGTTTTCATTGCTACTAATGATAATTGTTACTCTCATTTTACCAAGGTGGTATAGTTCTATAAATGATAGCTATTACCCTCATTCTACCTAGGTGGTACAATACTTATGTCCCCTCATCTTTTGCACCCACTACTATTCCACTACCTTTCCCTTTAGGCTTGCAAGCGTGGTGTCATTGGCTCTATTAATACTATTGATGCCATGTTTTTTTTTTTTAAATGTGGCTATAGGAAAAAATGACTGTGGTCCTTGCCATGCCACTACTCTTCAAGAAAAGGTGGAAACACCCTTGGGAGCATGGAAAAGACAAGGGGGAAAAAACAAAGCAAGAACAAAAAAAGGCAAAAATTAAATAATATTTAAACCGTTATAGGAAAAAAGAAAGAAATTCCATGTCATAACATGCCCCTCCAAGAAAGGTGGCAACACTCCTAGGATGGGAAGTTGGCTTAGGAAAAGGTGATGAGAGGCCATAGTGAGTCTAGACCCTCTAAATCTCCAACCGATTGTCTACCTCCCTAGGTGTGATGATTTCTAGCATAATATGGAATGCAAGTTTCAAAGCTACCTCCCTTGGTGCACTATATATTTTTTTTTCAATGTACATCTAAATCTTTGCTATATCCCATGTAGCACACTAATCATTAGGAAGCTATTGCACATCTCAACCCTACAATGTATCGAATTTTTCATATTTGACAACCAGTTCCTAATCTATGGACTACCTCTCTAGGTATGACTCTTTATCAACAACCAATTTATGACATTATTGACAAGTGGATTTTCATCGTCAAATATTTTAGTTATGTGAGCATTCATCCTAACCTAATGGGGATGTGAGTAAGGGCTACCTCTATATCTATCAACTGAGCGTGAGACAAAGGGTGGGGCATGTGACATGTCTTTGCCTTTTAAATCAAAAGAAAAGTGAGATATAATAATTGACCATTGCATGCATGGGATGGGCTTCTCAATGCACAACACATAATTTATTCTATACACTACACTATAAGGCTCCTTGGCCTTCTAATCTCACACCATATGCTGGCAGCACTAAGTGGGATGCAGATTTCGCACCTTCAATTGTGTACAAGGCATACAAACTTTGCACAAGCAAATGTGAGTATTGGATTAATGGGCATAAGGAATCAAGTTGCCCTCCAACATCTTCTCAAGAGAGGTGAGACAATGGGGGGGGGGGGGGGGGGGGGGGGGGGGGGGGGGGGGGCACAATGTGACTAGTCATTCGTTCTCATCAAATGAGGGGTGAGGATTGAGGGATATTGTGACAATTGGTGAGAGGTACACTATCATTTCCCTATGCACACACGTCATGGGCCTCTGTAACTACATTTGTAACTACATCATGTCATGACACTTATGTTCTATGCATAGCATAATAAGGCTTCTTGGGCTTCCATGCTATACCTACGTCAGCTAGGTTGGGTTACACTATTACACCATTAAAAGAGCATGCTAGCATACTTCCTCCAAATCCTTAAAATTGTTATTTTCTAAACTAAGTGTGCAAATGGGTTTTGGGGTGAGCGAATATTTTATCAATTCCACTTGAGTGTTTATGAGCTTGAGAGATGAGCACTTCATTGACAATACTGTGGTCATCTCCAACACTTGATCTACCCCTTAGGTACTTGGCACTGGGTCCTGGTTGCTTGCATGATCAAAACATGTTACTTGATGCTATCTTCCAACACCGTATCCAACTTAGAGGCCTTCACCAACCATTTTCGACTTGATCAAGTATTTCTAACCCTAAACTCTATGTTTGGATGAGTGTATTTGAATTTTCAAATGTACGGATGTGTGGATAGGCTCGTCTACATGTATAATTATCCATGTCTATCTTTGAATTAGCATGTGCTATGTTTTAAGTACGGGGACGCATCCTTGTGTGTCTTTGGTGCAATTTTCCATGAACACACCATATTTCTTACCCATAGTGTGTGTTCTTTCCTCATGGCCTCCAGAGTCCCTTCCTCTCCTATTGATTACATTATATCCCTAGCATGATGCTTTTCGATGTGTTATTATTTTTCCATTTTCCTTTTCATCCCATGTGAATACATCCATTTCTTCTTAAAAGTTGATTTTGACTCTATAATCCCATTTTCCAACTAGACATTTTAGCTTTCACAGTGCCCTTTTTCGAGTTACGGATCATTCCGTGTTCATTTCCATAGGATTTTACATAGTTTTGATATCTTTCCATGTAAATGTGCCCATTTGGCATTCAAACTAGAAACTAGTAGGTTGTCCAAAAACTGCATTGCATAATGTGGAACATGTCATACAATGTGCTCATGTGTTGGCTACCCATTCTCCTAAGATACCACTCTATGGTTCTCAATCGTTTTGATAGGTTGTTTATGCATCATATCCTCATTAAAGATGACATCATGGCTACGTAGTACCCTTCTAGATTTAGGATCCCACAAGCAATAGCCCATTTTGTTTGACTCGGCCAAGAAAAATGCATTTGTTGGACTTAGATTTAAGATGCCACAAGCAGTAGAGCATTTTGTTTTACTCTTCATAACCAAGAAAAATGCATTTCTTTGACTTAGGATCAAGCTTACTTGCTTGTCCTTAGATATATGCATAAATATCTCATAGCCAAAAACACATGAGTGATCATAACTAAGTCTCTTGCAAGACCATTACTCCTTTGATATTTTGCCGTCGAACGGCTTGCTAGGAGACCTATTGATCAAATGCATTGTTACCTTTATAGTTTCAACCCAAAATCCCTTAGTGAGACTAGCATTAGAGAGCATACTAAGGGTCCTTCTTGAATAGCCTTCATCTTCTTAGCCACTCCATTTTGTGCAGGCTTCTTAGGAGTTATCAACTCTCTCTTGATACCCCAACTTGCACAAAAGTTTGTAAGGTTTGAGAGGTATGCTCTCCACCATTATCAATCCTCAAGCACTTAAGCTTCTTGCTTGATTGATTCTCTACACATGCCAATGCCCAAACCTTCCTTGTGGCATCATATATAAAAGTGACCACACATCACTTTTCTTACAAATAGGATAAGCCCAAACCTTCCTTGTGGTAGGTATCATATAAAAGTGATAAAGTACTATCCTCCCCCCAAGGAAATTGTGGGCATTGGCCCACATAAGCACTATAAACAAAATCAAGACATTCTGACCTCTACTCCCATTGCTTTCTAAAGAGACAATGCTCACAAAAACCAATATCAAACAAATTTAGATAAGTAAGATAGTTCAAATGATACAAAGCTTCCATTCTAGTGACTAATATATGCCCTACATAGCGATGCCATAAAGAAATAGATGGTTATTCATTGATAGCTATAACATATTTTTTAATACAAAAAACACACAAAGGATATAAAGTACTAGATTTAGGCCCTTTGGCCACAAGAAGATATCCATTGCAAATCTTCTACACATGATTACCAAAGATCACTCTATAATCACAATCATCAAGCTATCCTACATGGATCAAACTTTTTGTCAAATTTGGAACATGTCATACATTCTGCAAGACAAAAGAAAATTGATTTGGTACTAACAATTGTGCATCCCCAATGCCAACAATGCTACTTGAATAGTTATTTCCAAGATGGATGTGCCCTCTTTTTCCAGTATCATAAGTAGAGAATCACTTTCTATGTGGGGTAACATGAAATGATGCTCTAGAGTCCAAAAGCCAATTCTGAGATATGTCATTAACCATGGCAATCAAGAATGCATGACCCAAAGTGGATACATATAAAGTGTCGCCATCATTGCTATTGCATAGATTTGTCTTATTTGTCATTGCCTTGCTTTCCTTTTTACTTTTTTCCATCATCCTCATTTGCATCTTTTCCCTTTTTCTTATTCTTCCACTTGTAGCATTCCTTTTTTATGTGTCCCTTCTTGTTATAGAATAAGCATTCCACATCCTTTTTGTTGTGTGATTCGCTTCTTGACTTACTATCTCATGAGAGTCCCCTTAGCATTTGACCTTCCTCTCACCATAAGTGCACTGGAGCTTTTTGACCTGATATTTTTCTTTTTATTCACCTCTTTATTGAGAAAACAACTCTTAATATTAGAGCTCTGTAAGACCACATGTAGGTGTAGAGTTATTAATTGTTATCCTAAAAATGTTCCAACTCTGAGGTAATGTGACTAATAGGCCTTCATTGAATCATGAAATATAATATTTTGAGATGTCAATTGGAAGAAAATTAGACATTGAATCCTCCTCCTCCATGCAAAGATGAATGAATTTTTTAAGCTAATAAACCTGCAAGGTTGCACTTTCTTTTCCATATACAAGTCACCAAGCTTTTCCTATGCACCATACACCTTTTATGTCTTTCACATTAAAATGCATAGATATTGAGAATATCAACATGATAGTGGAGCGTATCAACTCAACCAATTTCTCCCATATGTCTATATCCATGCCTTCAAGCTTAACTCCAATGCATTAAATGGTATTTACCTTCTTCTTTTGGATTAATACATTGTAGATTTGCTATTTTCAATATAAAAAGTTTGTACCATCAAGCTTTTCAATATTGAATAATGTATGTTATAAAGTCAATGAAGAAGCCATAATGACAACAATATGTATTGTGCACCAAATTTCTAAGGTATGCTTAACTTCAAGCTTGAAAGAGACTAACAGCTGCAACATGAGTGCCTTGAAAAGGCAAGAACAATACCTTACCTCCTTATGCCCTACTAAACAATCTTCAAAATAAGACTTTAATCATCTCAAATGGTTAGGTAATCCATTTGTAATAAGTAGATGTCAAGCTACTATAAAAAACTATTGTCTAAACCAGAACAATTTTGTTATGAAAACCTCACAAAATCAACTCTATGATTACATTGATTTGTAGCTCTCGTCATCTCTTTGTTCTAGCTACAAAACACCTCAATCCAATATTGGATGCAAAAGTTATGGCCAAAATACTTAAGTGTTGTCAAACCACCATTATTATTCACAAATTCTGCAAGATGCTCTATATTCACTCAAAACAAATAGAATGGCTCCTAAAGTAGATCTTTGAAAGATATTAATACTTTATCTTCTGCCGCACATGCATTTGAGAGGAGGAAAATAGAAGAGGATGTGGATTCCTCTTCTGTTGGAAAACTTCAATGTTGGTCAATCTCTTTGAGTATCCAAACCCTCTTTCCGAGCGTCCAAAGCCAAGCTATTGGCATCAATTCCAACCACTAATGGCTACCCAAATGCAACCAAATTGAGCTTGAATGGCTCCTCAATCTGAAGCACCTATTTGTCTTATGTAGAGCTAGTGATGAGAATAATGCCTCTGTCAAGATGTAGACAATAAGCACCAATGTCAAAGAAGAAGCTTGAATCCTTAGGCTTCACAACAAAGCTTTATTCATGCTCCTTGATCCAAGGACAAGCTCCCATAAATATTAAAAGTCGCTTTGATATACCAGTTGAGAGGGAAGCAATGGTAGAATGCAAGATAGAAGTTATGGAGAGAGAGAGAGAGAGAGAGAGAGAGAGAGAGAGAGAGAGAGAGAGAGGAACATAAGAGAGTTATTTGGGTACAAAAATAAATGATATCCTTATTCCTTTGTTATCTTCACTTACATATGGAGTGGAAGAGGGTTGAGAGAGAGAGAGGGGAATATAAGAGATTTACATGGGTACAAAAATAAATGATACCCTTGTTCCTTTGTTATCTTCACTTACATATGACTATACAATGTATATATACAAAGGGTGCTCACCCAGCTCTAGTTGTAGTGTGGCATGAGGTTTTGTGAAAGAGAGCAAAATTGTTACATCCTATCCAATATGGAAAGTTGTATATGAAGAGCCCTTTGCTTCAATAGAAGTAAGGCTTGATTTTTCTTGAAACTTACTTCTATCTCTAGCATTTTTCTTACTGTTAGTTTGAGTCTCACCACTGCATTATAGTTTGAGATCCTCTCATTGTCAATGATATCCACACTCACATTTGGTATCGAATCCAATGAAAGTTCTCAATCCTCACATTGGATCTCATTGTCCTCTTAACTAAGAGAATCCTCTTTACCTTGACCTCATTTTTGGAAGCTACTTGGCTAGAACTAAATTGGATCAAAGTGCTTGCAAATTTTTCCACACTCACATTTGGTATCAAATCCAGTGAAAGTTCTCAATCATCACATTGCATCTCATTGTCCTCTTAAGTAGGAGAATTCTCTTTACCTCGACCTTATTTTTGGAAGCTACTCGGCTATTAACTTGAACTAAATTGGATCATAGTGCTTGCAAATTTTGTAGAATGTTGCTCTAAACAAGCTTTACAAAGTTCCTGACATAACATTTACATTCAATCCCACAAAGCTAACTTTTTTAAATAGTAATCAGCTTGTTGTTTTTGCCTCAAAATTTCGTGAAAATAGCTAGTGCAAAGATTATATCAAGTTAGAGAAACCTAGAAAAGTAAGTGAAGACTATACTATTATTGTAGTGTGGAGATGTTTATTGATGCCATATCACAGACAAGGGTGTTACCATTATTGTATAGTTATTTTCCAAAATGAAATAATTCTCCACTATTGCTATTATCATTCCCCTTTCGCCAACTGCTTCTCTAACAACGAGGCTAGGGCACCATCATCATTGTACTATTCATTTTCGGAGCCTTCAAAGCTTGACATTTTCCAACCTATTAAAAAGCTGATAGCCTCAACATATTGTAATGGTTGTACTCAGGCAAAAAAAAAAAAGAAAAAAGAAATGAAAAAGAAAAAGAAATGAAAAGAAAGCAAAAGAAAAGGAAAAGAAATGAATGGAAAAATAAGAAGCACCCACGATCACAGCACAGCACCTAGGGGTCCTCAAATTAGGTATGTCTGGTGACCTTGGTCGACCGACTTCGTCCCTAGTCCCCTAGCCCCTTACACTCACCCACGATTGTTTAGGGCACAATTATTATTATTGTTGATACAAGCCCACTCGGGATTGGATGGGCAATTGGGCAAGATGATGAGGAAGGACAAAGATATGCAATTTGCTTTGGTGCTAAAGTATTGATTGAACGACAGAGAAGATATCCACAGGTTAAAAGAGAATTATGGGGAATTGTGACAGCCCTTAAATGCGATAAGGAGTATTTTATGGGTGCTCATGTAGTCATTGAGACCGATTGTTTCTCGATATTGGGTATGATTACTAGTTGTGCTACTCCGAACATTGCTATGCTCCGGTGGATTGCATACATCAAATCTTTGAACCCTGAATTTCAGCATATTGCAGGAAGAGATAACCAAGTGGCAGACATGTTATCTTGAGCACATTATGAGAATGAAGATGTGATGATGGATGAGGAGGAAGAAGATGACTTTCTTATGGCTGAAAATGATGTTGCAAGAGTGAATTTAGCAATGCAAGGTGTTGCTATAGCATTAACAAAAGCTTGGACAACAAAGAGAAGACACTTTAGATGTTTTGTATTTTGTGTAGAAGTGTTTCTGGAAGACAAATATACAGGAGAGTGAGAGAGATGAATGGTCAGATGAGGAGTTTAAGAAAATCAAGAGGAAAGCATATGGGTTTTTTTAAAAAGATAGATACTTATGGAAACATGCTAAAAAGAAACAGGGTATGCCATTGCGAGTTTTGGGTGACAGAGCTTCACAAGTAAAAGTAATGCAAGAATTTCATGAAAGCTTGTGGGCTGGTCATAGAGGTGTTTGGGGTACTTTTACAAAGATCAAAGAAAGATATTGGTGGCAGGGTATGTATAAGGATGTTGCTCACTTTGTGGAAACATGTACATGTCAAATGTATTCATTTGTGAGACATCGGGATGGATTGCAACCCATATATCCATTGTCTCTTCATTTTAAGTGGGTGGTGGATTTGGTCACAATGCCTATAGGTCTTTGGCAAATGAGGTATCTTGTGCTTGGTCGTGAAGACTTGACTAATCAAGTGGAAGGGAAAGATTTACGTACTAAGACAACAAATGCTGTGTGTACTTTTCTCTTAGAAGAGATCTTTTGTTGGTATGGCCGTGTGAAAAAAATTACAACAGATAGGGGTGAGTTGGATGTAGATGAAGCTCATGATTTCTTTGCATGGCTTGGGATTACGGCTGGGGATAAATCTTGCTTTAACTTCAGCCTATAACCCTAAAGGAAATGGAAAAAGTGAAAGAAGTCACCCACCTATTGTGAAGGCATTGGCAAAAGCATGTGGAGAGAAGGTAAAAGAGTGGCCATAATTGCTCCCTTATGCTTTGTGGGCCAACAGAACAACTCATAGTGGTGTTACAGGATATATGCCTGTAGAATTGATGTTTGGTCAAAAACCTATCATGTCGATAGAAGAGATGACAGTCACATGGAGTGTGTTACCTTGGGAGGAGGAGTTGAATCGAGAGGAGTTATTGGCCTTACGCATTAGACAGTTGGGAAGAAAGTCAGAAGACATAGAAGCAACAATTGCAAAGTTAAGGGCAGCAAGGATACCGAACAAGAAATGGTTTGACAAAAGACATAGACATAGACCAAGAACCATATAAGATGGGGATTGGGTATTGCTTTATGATAATAGTTTAGACAACCTGCATAGTGCCATGTGTAAAGTTTCCAAAAGATGGTTTGGACCCTATGTGGTAAGATAGGTGTTTGATAATGCTACTTATGCATTAAATGAGCTGGATGGGACATCCATCAAACTTCTGGTAGCAAGGAAAAGAATCAATTTATTCAAAAGGTGGGAATCTACTGCCTATGAGTTGCCAGAATTGGAAGAAAATAGTGGTCATGATACAGGGGCTAGCCAGGAAGATATGGAAGATGAAGAAGTAAAGGATATGGTTGCAGAGGATGAGGAGGACTCAGAATCCGGTGCCAACTAGGATTTTGTCACATACCGGAGGATGTGCAGGTTCAGAGAGAGTGGATATCATGATGTTATGAGGACACAGTGTGAAAAAGTATGGAATGCATCACTTCTTTATTGATCTAGAGAGTCAATGTGATCTGAGCCATTAGTACTAGTGTGAGTTGCATGCATTATCCAAAAATACTAGATTTTTGGATAATTTTAGCATATTTTTGATATTATTTATTGTAAAAATTCAAAAAAGTTACAAAAAGCTTCTAGATTAGGATGGCATGCAAAAAGCTAGTTGCTTTTTCAGCCAATTAGGGGATTTTCACAAGAGGGACAGATTGACAAAATCGTGCGCGTCGCGATCGTTGTAAACAAGCTGAATTGAACTAAAAAAGAAGAAGGAGTGATCTGGGAGATCCGTGAGCAAGTGTCTTGAGGTTTTACCCCCCTTTCAGAGCCAACGGAGCCATCAGATTTGGGTTTCAAGCAGTAGAGAAGGAGCTATAATTTTTATGCATGTTTTGTTCTACGAAGAAGCTCCAGAAGATCTAATGCCTGGAGATTGCTTCTGAGTAGTGCGAAGATTCCAGGTTCTTTCAATACATATTGATTCAATTCATTGTGATTTGTCTTTGTAGTGTTTACCACTTGGGTATTCTTTATCTTCTCTTCCATCTCCTATCTCTACTTCCTTCTACTTCTGATCCTCGGTGGATTCGATCTTTCGACAAAAACCCCTCCGATACCGATGGATCTCATTGAGCGTGATGTAGCCTTTGCCATCTATGTTTTGTGCAATTTCACTGATGTGCAGTAGGACAATGAGGAAGATATTGACACACCCTCTCAACTGCAGCTACCATATTTTGAGAGAGAGCATGAGGAAATCACTCTCGATCTAATTGAGGAGGCAGCATAGAGCTTAGCTATTGTACACCCACCTTCCTGCCCTGTTGTAGAGATGTGGAGCAATGAGCCACCCCTTGCTTCTTTCCATGTTGTCACCATTGAGGGGGTGGGTTGAATACCTATTCGTGCAAGATGTGTTGGAGATTTTGGAGATAAGAGAAGAAGAACTATATTGTATCATGGTATGTGACGCATCAGATGATTTTATAGATTTTGATATATAGGATGCCCCACCACATGTGGATGAGGTAGCTCGATATGATGGCACAAGCGTCAATGACATCTTTGCCATTGTGAGCATCCAAAAGCAAATTAAGGATGCAATGCTAGAGCATGACATCTCCGACCAAGACTTTGAGTGCTTGTGGGAAAGCCTTTTTGGTCCTCGACTTGCCACTATACGGTACCTTCGTAGGAGAGAGATGAGGGCAGCCCAATTGTAGGACTAGACCTGGATGCTCCATTACAGTGGCAATTAGATGACGCTTAGAAGGCAGTGTTTTCAGCTTTCAATGCAACTTCACCTATAGGGCCTCCAGCACATGTGGATCCACAATATGAAATTTGACCGGGATCGAGACCCTTATAGGAGCCCTATTTGCAGGCTCGTGTCTGGGGGACCTGAACCCCCAAAAATGTAATGCTTTGATGGTTCTAAACAAAGGGGAGAGAAACAATAAATAGTCAACTAAGGATGCAAGAGAATCTTTGATTCGGACCTAAAAGCTAGTTGTTCGCCATGTTAATCCCCCTACAATCAAAATGGATAGTTTGATATATCGTCTAAAATTGGGACGTGCTATTAGTAAAAGCTAATAAGTTCAAAGATATACTTGATAAAATTTAAGTACCAATCAGTATCATTTGCAAATTGAGAATAGATTTGTTAGTTATTTTCATTAAAAGTAAGATATTAGATAACATTTACACAACTAGGATTTAGGATTCTATCATCCAATTGTGTAAACGCAAGAGTAGACCTATAAATCAGAAAGGTTGTATCACCTTCTATAGGTCCTAAGTTATCCACAAGTTAGCCAAGAACATTAAATTTTCAATTAAGAGTGATCTCAATGCTCTCTTCTTCTTATGTACAAGATTTCAACAACGAATGACATGATCTAATAAATTATTATATTGACTAGTCGAATCACCCAGATTCAGGCTCTTAGGCGTGAGCCTGTTGAGGGACAGGGCTATTGTAGGGGTCTCATCTCGGTCAAATTTCATGTTGTGGGTCCACATGCCTTGGAGGCCCTATGGGTGAAGTTGCATGAAAATATGAAGTATATATCTTTAACACTCCGTGAATAGTGAGTTTGATACTGAACTTATGTGATATAGGACATTATCTATATAGATGAGTTTTCATCTAGGCAAGGTGCTTGATCTAGTGGCCAAGGAAGGGTACATGACTTCACATTGAAAGAGTACAATGGCCAGCTTGTTAGCAACATAGTAGTATTTCATAAGACACGTTCTTTTGCTTTCACTGAGAGAACTTCCTGATGAAGCTGAGGGCACTGATGAAGGCTGGCCCCTTCAAGACCATTCCAACCAGCTCCAACTTGGAGAAAGTAGTGATGCTTCGATGTTTGAAGTTGCTCTGCTTGTTCACAAGTACTAGGTCTAGCCCACTTTTCTCCGTGGTGGCCCGTGGTATGGTTGCCAGAGTTGAAGACCCCGCTATCATTAGGTAGGAACTTCAGGGGCGAAATATATTGTTGCTTATGATAAATATCAACTTTGACCATGGGGAGCCTAGCTCCAAAAAGCCTATGAAAGATTAGATGTACTTATATCTAATGATGTCTATTTTGCAATATAACACAACTTGTAATATTCTCTTGTATTAATAATGTTGTTGGATTTGCGTGTAATGTAGTTTATGATACATGCCATTTATTATTTTTTGTATTTGAATGTAATGCTTATTTGTTAGGTTATATGCAACATGATTTGTTATTTAAATTTAATACACCTTTATCGAATTTGTGTGTAATATTTATTTATCCAAAGAGGCATATCAGGATAACTTAAATAAATAAATAAAATAAATAACAAGCGACTAAACAAAAATAAGATGCGTAAAAAAATTATATTCATATTCATAACAATTTACAGAGGATTCGATACAAGCAAGGTTTTACAAAATCGTTTCAGAAGCTAGATTCCATAGATGTTTCATTAGTAGATCCCTATTGTTGTTGCTCTTCACCAGGACTGTCCCTCCATGCTGAAAGAATCTCACTATCCCTAGATCCCTGTCATCAATGATGGTGACCCTCCTTGCATGCACTATTGAATAGACCGAGCCTTCGAACAAGTCAATGTGAGGAAGGCTTCAGCACCTTTATGTAGTGCAAGGAGGACCTGGCTAGTCCATCGATCAAGTCGATCCACGCTTGATTTATTGGGGAAATGCATCGTGTTATTTCTAATTAGTATATTATGCATTATCTCCCACGCCACCTTTTGGAATGTAGCCTTGTTATTAAGAGGTGCGTGGTCTTTTGATAATGGTGGATCTCTTTGAGGGCCACTATTTGGCTTCCATCGATGCTTGCAATGGTGGCATGGTGGTGGTGGTGGTGGAGTAGGGGAGGTTGCCTTTGTGTGAGAGTTCTTGGGGGGAATCTCTGAGCCGCTTGCTTGGTGTGTGCCATATCTTCTAAGAGTGAGAATTTGAAACAAAGAACTCAAATGGGTAAAATGAGGTGAAACTTTCAACTTATAACCAAACATTTTAAAAATCCATAAACTTGAATTAATGTATGTATACATATTTTTTAAAAAATATGACTAGTGATTAGATTGACTTGAAATTTTACTTGTGGACTCTTTTAGGACATATCAACCATCCAAAAAAAGGACCCATTAGAAACCTTTGGGACACTTGGCTGGAGGCTCGTGTATGGGGCCTTGAATCTGGGAAATCAGGGCTCCATCCATGAGCCTTTGGCCAAGTGTCCCCCAGAGACTTTTGATGGGGCCAATTTTTTAGTTTTCATGAGTTCTTATGATAAATGTGGGGCACATGGGTGAAGTTTCACCAGATTTCAATTTATAAAAACGATGATTAAATCTTTTTTTTGGAAAATTCCTTAACTACCACTGAGAACAGAAAAAATTCATCGGGTGTGTGTACTTGCATATTAAATGTATTCTTGACCAAACTACATGGGACGTTGGAAACTTAAAAATTCACAAAATAAAATCATGGGAAAAGTGGAATATCATATATCAGATATAATATTGCCAAACCATAAAATACAATAAATATATAGTGCATCGACCCAAGTACAATTGTTCATCGACGTGTGGGATTGCACATAAAATTTATCCTCAATGAAACTACTTGCAAAATTGGAAACTTAAAAATTCACCCAATGCAAGTCATGGACAAAATAGAATATCAAATATTGGATATAGCATTATGAAACCACAAAATACACGAAAGATAATACATTGCACCAAGTACAACTAGAGATAGGAAAAATTTAGCTTCATTTTGAAGGCCATTGCTATTAAATACTTGAAGGTCTACTAGAAGGATAGCTAGAAACTAAGCTCCATAAAACGTACAACCATTCCTGAGCTAAACATAGATCCATTTACAAGGTAGCTTCTCAAAGCATGTTGTTGACATTAAGATTAAATGCATCCTTGTTGTTGCAAATCCTATGAACAAGAATCAAAATTATAGGCTTAATAATGATATGTCGGGCATGAATGACTAGAAGTTGACCATCACTTATGAGATTAATCAAGTAGCTCTTTCAAGTGTCTCTTGGAGAGTAAGTAAGGCTTGGCTTGACCAACCCCCACATTTCTTGCATGGTTCCTTGAAAAGAACTTGTGATGATGCCTTGACTATGAATCTTGTAGTATTTCTCACACCAACCTAGAGAATGGTGACTTAGGAATAATTAAGTTGGTAGCCTTCTAGAATTTCCTTATCTCATGTACAGTAGTTGTGCTTGGTCTCCATCTTTGCTTTTTATGTGTTGGAGGATGTGTATTATTAGTTGGAGCAGTAGTGGGAGCTAGAGCAACTAGAGTACATGGACTGCCATTTTTGGACAATGGTGGACCATTATTCTGGACAGACAGGCCATCATTTATTGACCACACCAAGACCACCATTGTTGGCCACAACAACACTACTATTATTAGATGTAGTAGGGCCACCATTGTCGACCAACACCAAAAGGCTATTATCACTCATAGTACGCTCACTAGATTCAAAAGAGTGTTGAGCTCTTGCTCTTTCATGCACCTTCTTGATAGGAAGCTTGGAACTTGCCATGATTGTGATGACATAGGATAGAAAAGTGGAGGATAGAGTGAAGAGTAATGGGAAAAAATGAAAGGAGATACTTGACTTAAATATGAAACTTTTAAACTTATTGTAGTATAAATGAACTTTAAAATTACTTTAGTATAAAATAAATTTAAAATTACTTTAGTATAATGAAGCTCAAACTTATTGTAGCACCAATGAACCTCTCTCTCTGTCTCTGTCTCTTGCCACCCCCCTCATGCCCCTCTCTCTCTAGTCTAGCGAATCTTCCGAGGTTTGGAATTTTCAAATCTTTGTCTTGGGATTTCAAAATTGAATTTTCATAATTTAAATTTAATTTTTTGAAAGTTTTTAACAATATCTTGTATCTATAGTCAAATAAAGGACTCAAGTAGAGATAACCTTAAACTTCACACTCTAAGATAGGCATTGTTACATTGTCCCTTCTCCCAAGATGTGTGGCTTAAGATTAATAGACCCAAAATATAGAGCAATTGATATCAAAACTTTGAAAAACATAGTTTTAACCTTTGAAATTTAAAATAAAAATTTACAAAATGCTATTTTAGCCAAATTCAAATAGATAAACTATCTAAAGCTTAAGATAGGAGTGTTAAAGACATCTCATGTTTGAGATAGGAGATTGATGAGTCATATCCTTAGTGCACGTACTCTCTCTTAGACTCTAAATGCATCAAAATTGTACTCTTTATACATGTCTCCATTTCTTGCCATCTCTCTCTTGGGTTGCCAACCATTCTACATGGTGTTGTCTAGCTGTGCTATTTTCATATCTTACTTTCCTCACTTCATATATTGCCCTACTTATAGATTATGCTTGAGAGGTTTTGGACTTCTTTTTTTCCTTGTATCGTATCTCTAATCTCCTATACCACCATTGGAATAATTGCCTCATAAAATTGGAATAATTGATGCCACCTCCATGATCAATTACCTTTTGAAAAGCACAACAAGCTTGCCAATGAGATCATTCCATGCCTTGAGTTGACCATACTGCTAATCTCCCTTAATCTGCAAAGTATGGACCATGTGTCTCAAGTATATGCTGCATAAGAAAGAGAGATTAGAAACACAAACTAATTTGCAATGATGATATATTTTTGTAATGGTGACAATATTGACCATGTAGTGTGTTATGTTGTTTGAAGTCCATGCCTCCAACATAGAATTGTGAAATTTAGTAACTGTATCCATACAATCCTTCATTGCCTTCACAAACAAAAATTACAAATGATGTAAGTCCATTAAATTTTGGTGGCCTTTGAGTTAGTGGATCCAGTGGAGAAATGCACCCATCAACCCAAAGATCTACATTTTTTTCCTTGCATTTCTTTCTTGTTGCATCATGTGTCTTATTGTATAATCCCTCTCCACAGTTCTTTTGAATAGTGGTATATATTGGAAGTGAATATCTCTCTTTCTCTTAGTACGTCCTGGACCTTCTCTAATGAATGAAGCTGAGAGGAGAGAGGAGAGAGGAGAAAGGACTAAAGAGAGAGAAAGAGAGTAAGAAGAAGAGAAAGGAAGGCTAGAAGAGGAGAGAGAAAGACAAAAAAGAGGGGAGAAAGAAGGAGGAAGCCATGGAAGATGAAGATGAAGGTAAAGAGTATGTTCTTGATAATAATTGGTTGCTTTAAAATGGGACTCTTACACCTTACATACCCCAGTCAGTGTGACTAGGTGTTTAATCCCTAGTTTCTATGTATCCCGCTCGTTACAATCCATCCCCACTCTGAAGGTTTTTGCCCTAAAAAGCGAAGAGAATTGGAGGGAAGTGATGGGTGGACTTAGGGAGTGGGGTGCATAGTACTTCTCTGAGCCACATTACAATGAGAATGGATGGGTAAAGACTAGGGATATTATCCTATCCATGACATGCCTACTGAGGTAAAATTGTCATAACTTTTGATAGGTTGCTCCAAATGGGGCGGGCTGCATGTCAAAACGGAGCTTATGATGAGTAATTTCAATCCAAGTAGGATGCACATTCCTGAGATTTGGGTACTTAGTGCAATGGCAAGTCTGCTTCAGTTTGAGTAATCATGTAGAAACTGGGAACTCAAAATTATTGACGCTAGTTGGCTGTTAGGAGACCCATCTGATTTAGGAACCCAAAAATTCAGGTCGATCCTAGTGGGTTTGGTCAGAACTCTTCCATTGCGATGTAGAATCAATAGAGCCTAAGTGACAAACCCCATGATACTCCAAGGAAGTGCGAGGCAACATCATTTGGAAAACCTATTAATGGACTACAAAAATGTGTTCCTGGTGGACACCTCACACACTATTTACAAGCTATAGTTTGCAAATAGCTCTCACTAAACCATCTTTTGGAAATGAAGCATATTGCATCTTAGACAATATGTAGCCTAAGAGGAAAGAATGGTGGGATGTGGGGTAGAAGCTTTGGAGTGCAAGAGGGTTAAGAGAGAGAAGAACAAAGAAAGTTATGTGGGTACAAAATGAGTTGTATCCTTACTCATTGTTATCTTTACTTATATATGACTATACAGTGTGTACATATACAGTACATATACAAGGTATGCGTGCTCGACTATTGGCCATTGGCCTTTACCCCAACAACCTCCTACTTAAAGGCCAATACACCTTTATGAGAGTATAAAAAGAAAGTAAAGATATATCCAATGCCCATTAGCACTTTACAATGTGCAAAGTGCTCAGAAGGTAAATCCTTCATGAGAAGATCTATAGATTTATCATTTGTATAGAATCAATGTGCTTGTCCTCAAGAACCTCCTTGATGAAGTGATACTTCACCTCAATGTGCTTTATCTTTCCATGAAAGATAGGGTTCCATGCTAACTAAATGGCACTTTGACTATCACAGTGCAATGTATGTACCTCCCTTGCAATGCCTAAGTCTCCCACTAGACGACTAAGCCATGTATCTTCATTGTAGGCCTCAATGGCTACAACATACTTGGCCTTAGTGGTACATAAATCTATACATGGCCACAATCGAGAGATCAAAGAGACTACACCTCTAGTGAAAGTGACAACAAAACTTGTAGTAGACCTCTGAGAGTTTATATTTTCTACAAAAGCATCATTTATTGTATCCAAGGATTGATGCATCCTTCTTTTTGAAGTACATGCACATAGACCTAGTGTCATTCAAGTATCTCATGATACTCTTCACTGCCTCCCAATGCTTCTTGCTAGGATTTTTTATACGCCTACTAACCACTCCCACTACATATGCAATGTTTGGACCTATAGCAACCATGTCATACATCAAGCTACCAATTGCAAATGCATACAGAATCTTGGTCATTTTAGTATTTTTCTCATCTAACTTGGGCATGTCCCCTTGGCTAGGTTTCAAATATGGAGGTAATAGAATGCTAGTATCCTCTCCTCTCTCCATATTGAAATGCTTCAATACCTTCCCAATGTATCCCTTCTATGACAAATAGAGTACCTTTTGTCTCAATCTCACATAATCCACATAAAGCATATACCAAGAATGTGATTGGCATTTCCCAAGTCCTTCATGTCAAATGTCTCATGCAACTGCATCCATAATGGACTTCCTAGCAATCAACATGTTATCCACATATAGAATTAAGATCATAATGCTACCATCCCTAGCCTCTCGTGTATAAGCAGTAATTGGTTTCACTCCTAGTGTATCCTTGAGACTAGATGTAGGCATCAAACTTATGATACGATTCCTTGGGCGCCTATTTCAAACCATATAAACTCTATGTAGCTTACATACCAACTTTTCATTGCCTTCCACAACAAAACCCTTAGGTTGCTACATATAAATATCCTTATGCAAGTCCGCATGCAAGAAAGAGGTCTTTAATCCATCTAAACCAAGTCCATGTCGTCTCTAGCAACCAAAGCAATAACTATACGAAGAGTGTTAATCTCGACTATTGGTGAGAATATCTCATCAAAGTCAATCCCCTTCACTTTCTTGAATCCTTTGCCCTCAATCTTGCCTTATATTTAAGCAATATATCAAATGGAGATAACTTTCAACTTGTAGACCCACTTGCATGGAAATGCATGTTTAGCCTTGGGCAAAGGAACTAAATCTAAAGTAGCATTATTTTTCAAAGAAACTATCTCTAACTGGATATCTCTCTTCCACTTATGACTTTCATTCCTAATCATAGCATCTACATAACAAGAAGACTCACCACAATTCATGATCATGGCATAGTCTAGAGCCAGACTATATTTATTAGTAGTCTAGAAACCCTCATAGATATGCATAAAACTGGCTCAACAAGAGCCTCTAGCTATTCCATTTTTTTATATTGTAAGACATGATGCTATTCACCATCTTGTGGCACTTCCACCTTAACATCAGTAGGCTTTTCAAGCTCTACATCATGTGGAATAAGTCATACAATCTACTCATGTGTTGGCTACCCATCCTCTTAGAACACTACTCTATGGATCTTAACCATTTTAATAATGGGTTGCTTATGCATTTTACGCTTGTTAAAGTTAACATCATGGCTACGTACTACCTCTTTGATTCAAAATCCCACAAGAAATAGCCCATTTCTCTTGATTCTTCATAGCCAAGAAAAATACATTTGTTGAAGTTTAGGATCAAGCTTATTCCACTTGTTCCTAGATATATGCATAAATGTCTCATAACCAAAAATATGCAAGTGGTCATAACTAGGTCTCTCCAGATACCTTTGGTATCATTCCATCCAATAGCTTGCTAAGGAGACCAGACCTATTGATCAAATGCACCGTTGTCTTTATAACTTCAAGTCAAAATCATTTTGAGTAGGATTCCCAAGAGCTGTCAACTCTCTCTTGATACCACGGCCTACACAAAAGTTTGTAAAGGTGTGTGAGGTGTACTCTCCAGTATTATCAATCCTCAAGCACTTTGATTCTCTAAAAATGCCAAGAACTTTTGTAAGGCATCCAACACATCACTCTTCTTGGAAAGAGGATAAGACCAAACCTTTCTTTGTAGCATTATCTATTAAAGTGACAAAGTACAATACACCACCCACCAATGAAATTGTGGGCATTGGCCCACACAAATTGCTATAAAATAAATCAAGACATTTTAATCTTCTACTCTAACTTTCTCTCTTATGTGACATTTTTTCTTGCTTTGAAAGAGTTAATACTCACAAAAACCAACATTAACAAATTTGAACAAGGAAGATAGTTCAAATGGCATAAATCTGTCATCCTAGTGAGATTGACATATGTCTCAAACAATGATGCCATAAAGAAACAAATGGTTGTTCAATGACAACTACAACATGGTCTTTAACACTAGAAATATACAAAGGATAAAAAGTACCAGATTCTAGTCCTTTGGTCACAACAAGAGATCCCTTGTAAATCTTCCATACATGATTAACAAAGATCACTCTATAACCACAATCATTAGGCTATCCTCTACTACTCAAACTATTTGTTAAGTCTGAAAGGTATCACATATTCTACAAGATAAAAGAAAAACCATTTGACAATTATAAATTTATATCCCCATTGCCAGTAATGTTGCATGCATAGTTGATTCCAAGATGGATGCATCCTCTCTTTCTAGCATCATAGGTAGAGAATTTGTCACTTTTACCTTTTTACTATTTTATAACCCTAGTAGAAAAAACATCAGATGTAGTAGAAAAATCAAATACAAGGATTGCATTTTTCAATTTTTGGTAGTCGATTCCCTATGTGGAGTAACATGAAGTGCAAAATCCATGAGCTAATTTTGAGTTATGCCATTATCCATGGCAACCAAGAATGCATCACTAAAAGAGGATACAAGCAAAAACATCACCATTATCACTACCACATGCATTAATTTTCTCATTCTTTGATTTGCTTTTCTATTCACCATTTTCCTTCTTTCCTTTTCTCTTATTCTTCTACTTGTAGCAAACCCTTTTTATGTGTCCCTCATTAGGGAGAATTTGAGATTTAAAAATAGCCTTATAAGGTATTTTGACCAAAATATTCCCTCAAAAATAAGGGACACGATAAGATCTTCACAAATGAATTCCAAACTTGTTGGAGATTACATTTTTTGAACTTAGTCTTCAAGAGCTTTCTTTTCATATGGGTTGCTAGGGTTTGGAAGTAAGAGAAATAACTATCCAAATATTAAAATAGTACAATATAATGTAAAAATGATATTTTAGCACTCCCAAAGGTATATGAATTTTCTACATGTTGTTCCAAAGTATTCCAGCTATCTTTTGAGTACAAAATAGCCAAACAGGAGACCAAATACATGCAAACTTCCACAAATCAATTTCAACCTACATAATCTCTACAAAGTGGGAACTAGTATGGAAAATCCTCCAAGATGACAAATTCATCAAATCTTTATGTAATCCAAAGCTATGAGTAATCCAAGAGATTCCCAATGTGAATTTTTTATTGCTGTGACTAATGTTTAGACCTTATGGAAAGCTTTCTAAGATAAAGTCGATACCCTACAGCTTCCAAATAATTAAAAATGAGCAATCCAACTAATGAAAATGAATCAACGTAGGTCATGATCTTCACAAATCATGAAGTCTTCCTCTTTTTCTATCTCTCTATTAATAGACATAAGCAAACCCCATACTTTAAAATAAGCAAAGCTCAAGTTTAAGTAAGCTCGATGCTAGATCTAAGCAAGCCCGTTACTTAAATTCCTTGCTTTTGAAAATGATAAAGCCCACGATCTGTCCTAAAAGTAATTTTTATCTCATCACCCTCTCGCATGCATATCTAATGATAGCCAAAGCATAGATCGATCTTAGTAAATTATTGTGCCCCTTTCAACTCATCCAATAAGTCATCAATCCATAATATAGGATATTGTTTCTTGACTGTGATCTTATTCAAGTCCTTGTAGTCAGTGCACATGTAGAAATAGCCATCTTTCTTCTTGGTTAGCAGGACTGGAGATGCATAAGGGGAGAAACTCGGTTCAATAAACCCCATTTCAAGTAACTTTGTGACTTGCTTTGCAACTTTTTCACGTTCACACTTGGAGAGTCTATAAGTGGCTTGTTCACTGGCTTAGAATGGGACTCTAGGCTGAGTGGGTGGTCCACTTGCCTCTTAGGGGGAAGGGTTGTAGGTATCTAAAACAAATCATCATACTTCTCTAGTAAGGCTTTCAAGGTTGAATTTTGAGACACTTTGGAGGGCTAATCTGATTTTTCCTTATTCAAGTGTAAGACAAAGATCTGCGAGCATTTCTTAAACTCCCTTTTGAGTTGCTTTTCTATAATTAGTTGAAATTCAACATTAGCATAAACTTCCCTCTAAGCGGATGAGTTTTCTATGCATCATAAACTTCATATAGAGCTGAGAGATGTCCATATCAATTTTACCCAAGTGTTCCAGTCAGTCACAATCCAAGATAACATCAATGGGGCCCATGTCTAATGTAATTAGATCAATTGATGTCACATAATTTGTAGCCAAGCCTAGGGAAACATTGGAGTATACATGTGTATTGATTTCTTCTTCATCATTTTCTACTTGAATTTTTAGGGAGCGCTGTAATTCCATAGGGATGCATTTCAATTGATCAATGGATGATTTATTGACAAAACTATGTGTACTACTACTATCCACTCGGATAAATACATGCTTTTCATTAATGTTTCCTTGAATGTGCAAAGTTTTGGGGCTCCTATACCTAGTTCATGCGTCCATGGAGATGGAGCAAAGGGAAGTGGTAGCCAAGTAGTAGGGGTGACCAAACCAAGAGCATGAGATGGGTAGCCACCTAGGTCAAAGGAAAACCCATACTTCGAATCATAGAACTGCTCCTAGTCCAAGTCCTATGCATACTCTTTATTTTTAGCATGTGTAAAGTTATTTGTAGCATGTGTTGGGGTAAAGGTGCCTCTGTCGTGCCACCCCGTGTATTACTACACTGGCAGTACCCGCCACTGCACACTGCAGGTGGCGGGCACCCATCACCATCACACTTATTCTTTATTCTTTCAATGACTAGTGAATAAAGGAAGGCCCGGTCACACATTGTGACTGTTGGAGTTCCCATTTGTCTCTCTCTCTCTCTCTCTCTCTCTCTCTCTCTTTTCTTGCTCTTGTTCTCCGCCATAGCTCGTGCATGGTCTTTCGATCCTCTCATCCCTTTCAACTGGTATCAGAGCTTGGCTTCCGATTGCTCGAGCTCTTCTCGGTGCTTGCTTAGCTTCGCATCGACTCCCTTCTTGCATTGGATCTCCATCTCGACAGCCATATTCAATCTCCCCGAGCTCCCGTCACTCCCCGGATTCTCGAGCACCTTCCCGGCCTATTGAGGCACCTTCAAGGCATTGGTACTGAGGTATTTGATCATTCTTTCAGGGTTTTATTTCAGTCTATAGGTTGCAAACAGTAAGGGCACCCATGGCTTCAAACCCTTGAAGCTTATTCCCCTCATATTGTGCCTTACAACTATCAAGGATCAAAGAGGCTTGTCATAGGCCTTTGATAGGCCCTTCTTGAGCCCCCCATTACCCCCTTTCAGCCCACGTGGAGCAGCAGCAAGTTCAGCACCAACAGGGCAGATTGCGCCATTTTTCCAGGCTGTTAGCACTCGTCTACTTCAGCTCCACACTTGGCCATTGCTTCTTTCTCTCTACCTTGATCAAGAGGGCTATTAGACTTCATGATTTCTTCATTCGGGGCTGATTTCTTCAAATTTGGGACTGTCATAAACTGTCATAGCAGGCTGAAAATAGGGCAGCAACATTGGCATTAGCATTTGTTGCTTACACTCCATTCCGGTTGTGTTATTTAATGTCCGTATGCGGCCTACTTGATGCCTGAATGTCTTGGGAATGTATGCATTCGATTTGCCCATGATTTGGCATTGTTGTTGGGCTAGAAATTGATAGTTTTGGAATGTTTAGAGCTGCTATACATGAGCGGGCTGAAGCTCATTTGTCACATGTATTGCTTCTCTATCGATACCAGATGTATGCTATGGGTTATGCCATGATGTATTACACTTTGGGGATTGACTTCGAACTCATGATCGTGAGTCTGAAATGCTTTTGAGTATCGCATTTGCTCCGTTGTTATTGGTTTGTCATTGGCAGTTTGGTCGACTTGACTGGCATTTGGGCCGCTTATGCCTATTGTCTGTACTTGACGGATAAGCTCTATGCATTACATGCTTTGGTCCGTGGTTGATGCCTCTTAGTTCATCCATGCTTGACAGATATTTTGGAGCTCCGATTTGGATGTTTTGAGCACTTTCGACTCATAGGGATATTGACTTTGGGTTGTTACTGGATGTATTGACTTGACAGAGATCTTGCCATTGGGATTATGTCTTGCTCAGTGGTTGCTACGACAGTTGCTTCATGTATGTCATGCTCTCTTGGATGCGTCTGACGCATTGACTTGGTCACTTGTCACTAGTACTCTGTCTTGGGTTGTTTGAGCTCTTTAGCTCGCCTGTACACCGTTTGTGCCAGTGGGAGCATAGTGTATGCATGACCGACTTTGAGTAGTTCATGTCTTGGAGCAGCTTACGACTTTGAGCAGATGTTTTTTTGAGACTTTGGGATTTTACCCTCCGACCTTTGGATGTTGCATTGATGTATGTCTTGGTCTCGGATTGCTTATGAGCTGAGTCTCTTGCTTTGGATCCGCTTTCATTTTGGGTAGACACTATTTGTGTCAGGTTTTGGCAGTTGCAGGTACATCTTGCCTAGATTGTCTGGGGGTGTGCCTCTTACTGGCAAATGCTATTTGACATGTCTCGGTGTTAAGCTCATGTATTTTCACTGTCATTTGGCTTTCTTTTGTCCTTTTCATGCTGGCTTTGGACCTAGCACTGTCTAGTTGACTTTGGATCCAATTTTGGGACAGTTTGCTCTCATTATTGCAGGTCTGCAATTTATTACAGCAAGCATTTATTGGTGGACTGAGCTATATTTTTCATGCTGAAATGTCGTGATTTGGTGTACTATATCTCATACTTGGTGGGCATCAGCTTCTCAGTCAGTTTCCCAGTCATTTTGCCTTGGATTTAGTGGTTTTTTGGCTGTTTACAGCAGAAAACAGCAAGCAATTTTTTGAACTGTCTCTGCATTTACAGCATGCATTATGGCTTCGTCTTCGACTGATAATGCCATATTTAATATCACGAAGTTGGATGGTACCAACTATGGCTATTGGAAGAGCCAGATTTGGCAGGTCTTGGTGCAGAAGAACCATGTAAAGCCACTTCGATTGAGCGGGCAGCAGCCTGCAGATATGAGCAATGATGACTGGTTTGACTTGGATGCATATTGTAAGTCCACAATCATACTCTCTCTGACTGAGCAGGTTCATTACAATGTAGTGGATGAGGCATAGACCGCATGGAAATTATGGGAAAAGATCAAGAATCTTTATGATAAGAAGAGCCCGGCTAGTCAGATGTATTGGCTCAAGCAACTCATGGATCTGCGCATGAAGGAGAATGCGACGATGACTGCTCATTTGAGCCAGTTCCATGTGATCTTGAAGAATCTGACATCGCAGGGTATCACATTTCCCAATGAGGTGACCCCACTCTTTTTGCTTGGGACTCTTGGAGGGTCATGGGATGTCTTTCATACTGCCTTGTGTGCTCCTGCTACTGAGCTGAAATTGTCTGATGTAGAGAGTGCTCTTCTGCAGGAAGAGATCAACAGGAAGAACTTGGATGCCTCTCGTGTTTCTCATGCTTTGATAGTTAGAGGTAGGAATGACAGGAATGACCGTGGGAATGGACGTGGCCGTGACTCTCAGAAGGGTCAGTCCAAATCTCGTGGAAAGTTGCGTAGTAAGTCGCGTGGGCACAACGCTAATGTCACTTGCCATCATTGTGGGAAAAAGGGCCATATCAGACCAGAGTGTCATGAGTTGCGCAATGAGAAGCGCAAGGACAAGGGGAAGGATAAAGTGCAGGAAAAGTCTTCTGATCACAGTATTGTACCTGCGAAGTCCAGTGTAAAGATCGAAGAGATCAATGTTACGTAGATTGAGGAGCCATCTGACGGTGATGAGTTTATCTTGGCAACTAGTTCATCTGACAGCTCACAGTTGACTGAGACTCCTAACATATATGCACAGTGTTGGCTTTTGGATTCAGGCGAGTCTTTTCATGTGACGCCTTATCATGAGTGGTTCCACTCCTACCGCACTGTATCAGGGTCAGTCAGGCTTGGAGATTACAGGTATTTGGCTATTGTTGTTAGATATGATCAATGCCCCACCCTCATTAGGTGCTACCAATGATCCATGGTGCTCAAAGTTGTAAGGCCCCCATTATGAGGAGAAGCCAAATGTGAGCCTGGACATTGGTTGAGTCATGACTTGTATATCAGATGAGGTCTATGTGACCAAATGGCAAAAAGGTGACCGTTGTGGGTCTAATCTTTGGGTTAGACGAAGTGGTTAAGCTGGTAGCAACTTGAGGTGCATTGCATCGAGTTGCGGAGTAAGGGAGTTAAAAGGGGCCCCTATTGTGGGGTCCGGGGGCAGCGCCCCCGACCCGATGGTAAAGGAAATATTCCCTGGAATATTCCTTGGCCGACTAGTGGAGGCTTATATGGTAGGTCGGTCAGGCCAACCTCAGGGCCTTCGCAGGCTATAAAAGCTAAACCCCTTCACAGCCATCGAACACTCATCTTTCACCCAGTCAGAGTTGTTGTTCCAGCCAGCCTTAAGCTCTTCACCTATCTTCTGTCTAGATCGCCATCTAAGCTTCACACAGTGGAAGCGCATGGGTTGACAGAGCCATCTTTGTATCAGTTGTTTGGAGTTAAAGAATTTACTGATTCTCCTCTTATCCGTTGTGTACTCTCTATCTCTTTCTCAGATTCTGTTCGCTGCGCTGTGTAATATTTTACATGGTATCAGAGCCCAGGGAGCTCTAGAGATCGGAGAGTGTGCAAGAGGCAAAGGCTTCAACAGCAAAGAGAAATTATGTCAACTTTCGAAAGCGGTTCTGGTGCATCATGAAGCGGTGCAGGAGGTGGTGTTGCTGTACCGACTATTCAAACACTGAGGATTCGTCCACCAACCTTCAGCGAAGGCAAGTTAGATGGTACAAACTACACCTTGTGGAAGTTCAAAATTACAACTATCCTTGATTCTTATGAGCTTCTGGAGACTGTGCTGGGGACTGACGCAGAACCACAGCCTACCCCCGACCCATCAAATCCTAGTGTGATGATTCCTCCAAATGCAGATCTTCTATGAGCTTGGAAACGAAGGAATGCAGATGCATTGTGTGCCTTAGTCACAAGTTGTTCTGACAGTGTTTTGACTTTGATTCACCATACAACCAAAAAGTCAGAGGCTTGGAATGTACTAAGGAGTCAGTATGAAACACGAAACCAAACAAGGATTCAAAACTTGGAGAACCAACTAGCAGCGGAGAAGTTTGCTGAAGGAGAGACGGTTGAAGCATTCATCACTCGGATTAAGAATCTGCGCGACCAGATGGCTGGTGCTGGGATACAAAAGACTAGCAAAGAGCTAGCTCGGAGGTGTCTTCGGATTTGTCCACAAAAGTTTGATGGACTAGTAATTGCCCTTAATACTCAGGTGAGACCTCAAGCTTTGACTTTTGAGGAGTTTTGTGCATTATTAATGAAGGAGGAGTTGAGGTTGAAAGCCCGAGAAGGAAGCAACAATGGAGATGCTGCATTCTCTGCCAATGCAAAAGGCAAAGGTGGTTTCTCCACCAAAAATGATGGTGACAAAAAGAAGAAGGGCGGAAAGAATAAGTTTCAAGGAGAGTGCTTCTACTGCAAGAAGAAAGGACATGCAATTGCAGATTGTCGTGTCAAGAAGGTAGATGAAAAGAATGGTACCCTTAAAAGTAAAGGGAAAGAGACAGCCAATACGACTGAAGCAGAGCTGGAATTATTCATGGCGACCATTGAGGAAGTGTGCTCCTCGGCGCAAGAAGAATCTACCACTGACTCATGGGTGTTGGATAGTGTGACCTCCCGTCACATGACCAACAAGAAAGGTCTATACAGTTCTATGCAGCCTCTACAAGAATCCATCACTGTGACGGTTGGAAATGATACTAAATGCCCTGTTGTGGGCACAGGTACTATTTCTTTTGTTGCTGCAAATGGTGAAGTCAAAAAGCTTTCAAATGTGTTGTATGTTCCCGAAATCAGGAGAAATCTCTTATCAGTTGTGCTGCCATAACTGATCTTGGTCATGAAGTGAGGCAAGAAGATAGGTGTAGAAATTCTTGATAGTGCTGGCACAATTGTTGGCAAAGGAGAAAGAAGGAACAACCTGTATGAGCTAAGTGCTCTTACAGCCACCGCTGGAGTGGGCACAAGTAAGCTTTGGAATGAAAGGTTTGGACACATTGGATTTGCAGTGTTGAAGGAGATGCAAAAGCAAGGTATGGTTGCTCACCTACCTACAATAACTGAATTAAAGGAACCATGTGAAGCTTGTATGATGGGCAAGCAACAGAGAAAGGCATTTCCACAAGAAAGCAAGAATAGAGCACAGGCTCCTCTAGAGTTGGTGCATGCTGACTTGTGTGGTAAGATGCCTACACAGGCCTTGGGAGTATCTTCTTATTTTATGTTGATTGTTGACGACTACAGTAGGAAGATGTGGGTGTACTTCCTTCGTGATAAGGCTCAAGCTTTTGGTAAGTTTAAAGAATGGCTAAAACTTGTTGAGAATGAAACAGGGAAAAGTGTGAAGAAATTTAGAATAGATGGTGGTGATGAGTTCAACTCAAAGGAGTTTGAAGGCTTTTGCAAGAGCAAAGGGATCAAGCGTCAATTGACGACGCCTCACACACCTCAGCAGAACGGTGTTGTGGAATGCAGGAATCGCACCATTGTGGAGATGGCAAGATGCATGCTAAAGGGCAAGGGATTGCCTAACCATTTTTGGGCTGAAGCTGTTAATACTGCGGTCTACATTCTAAATCGAAGCTACACAAAGGCTCTCAAGGGAAAAACACCTCATGAGGCTTACACTGGTAAGAAACCATCTGTCTCACATTTTAGAATTTTTGGATGTGAATGTTATGCACATGTTCTAGATGAGAAGAGAAACAAGTTAAAACCAAAAAGCAGAAAATGTATCTTCTTGGGTTATAGTGATGAGCAGAAGGCTTACAAATTATATGACCAAGAGGCAAAGAAGATCATCGCGAGCCGTGATTTGGTGTTCAAGGAGGAGCCGCATACAGTGGAGGAGGAGAAGGCAAGTTCTTCCACTTTATCATCAAGCGAAGAAGTAGTCCACTATGAACCTGTCCCGAGAGCTGTCCCTATCCTCAAGGAGGAGGAAGCATCATCTTCAGACGATGAGGAAAAAGTTCACCGACCTGACATCACCCCACCGGAAAAGCCATTGCCGCGATGGGTGAAGCAGCTCTATGACCACAATAATCCTATGCCTGCATCTGTTGAGGAGAAGGCAGACGGACCAAGGAGGTCTCAGAGAATAGAGGAGCAAAGGAGGGATTCTGCTCACATAGTCAATATGGCCTTGATGGTTGAGATTATGAGAGAAGTAAAGGAGCCAACTGACTTAGAAGAAGCACTTGCAGATCCATCATGGAAGGCTGCTATGCAAGCGGAGTATGACAGCATAATGAAGAATGACACTTGGGAGCTAGTGGATCGACCAGCAAAGCGGAAGGTTATTGGCACCAAGTGGATCTGGAAGGTAAAGTACAAGGCTAATGGTACCTTAGAAAAGTACGAAGCTAGACTAGTTGCCCAAGGATTTTCACAAGTTGAAGGGTTTGATTTTCAAGAGTCATTTGCCCCAACTGCCAGAATGACCACTATTCGCACAGTACTTGCAGTGGCTGCCCACAAGAAGTGGCCAGTGTACCAAATGGATGTTAAGTCAGCGTTCCTAAATGGTGACCTCAAGGAGGAGGTGTACGTGGCTCAGCCCCACCACGGTTTGAGGCCCCCCATTCTAAGAACAAAGTGTGTAAGTTGAAGAAGGCATTATATGGGCTGAAACAAGCCCCAGTATGGTACCAGCGGATAGATAAGTTCTTTTTAAACCTAAACTTCAAAAGATGTGCCTCAGATGCTAACTTGTATGTTTACAGGGATGGTAAAAAGTCTGTAGTGATTGTCCTATATGTGGACGACCTTCTTATTACATGTGACTATGAAGATATGATCAACCAAACTCAAAAGGCTTTGAGTTCTGGTTTGAAATGACAGACTTGGGCTTGCTGCACTATTGTTTGGGGATTGAAGTCTGGCAATAGCCAGGAAAGATCTTCATCTCTCAGAAGAAGTATGCATGGGAGACCTTGAAGGCATTTGGCATGACCGAGTGCAAGGAGATAGCTACGCCTATGGAGGTGAATGCAAAGTTATCCTTTGAGGATACATCAGTACTAGCAGACATGGAAGGTATAGGAGGTTGGTCAGCAGTCTGATCTACTTGTGTAACACCAGAGGAAATATCAGTTTTGTTGTTGGTGTTTTGAGCAGGTTCTCAAACAAACCTCATGAGAGTCATTGGAAGGCTGGGATGCGGGTGCTCAAATACTTGAAGGAAACTCTTGACTATGGTATCACATATAGTTTCGGAACTTCTCTTGTGGGGAACTGTGACTCAGATTGGGCAGGAGACATTGATTCCAGGAAGTCAGTTTCTGGTTATTGTTTCTCTTTGGGTTCAGGAATTTTCTCTTGGATTAGTAAGAAGCAGCCAACAGTGGCATTGTCTTCTACCGAAGCAGAGTACAAGACAGCTTGTTTTGCTGCATGTGAAGCAATATGGTTGAGAAGGCTTCTATGGCATATGGGAGTGCAGGATGAAGAACCAACTGTGCTGAGATGTGACAATCAGAGTTGCATCGCCATTGCCAAAAATCCAGTGTTTCATGCACACACCAAACATATAGAGATCTAGTATCACTATGTGCATGATTTGATGGAGGATGGGATAGTGGAACTGGTCTACTGTCCGATATCTTCACCAAAGAACTTACGAAGGATCTGCTTCAATTTCATCTTTAGAGACTCGGCATTGGCCGAGGAGATAGTTCACCTATGGGTGGACATTGAGAGGGGGTGTTAGATATGATCAATGCCCCACCCTCATTAGGTGCTACCAATGATCCATGGTGCTCAAAGTTGTAAGGCCCCCATTATGAGGAGAAGCCAAATGTGAGCCCGGACATTGGTTGAGTCCTGACTTGTATATCAGATGAGGTCTATGTGATCGGATGGCAAAAAGGTGACTGTTGTGGGTCTAATCTTTGGGTTAGACAGAGTGGTTAAGCTGGTAGCAACTCGAGGTGCATTGCATCAAGTTGCGGAGTAAGGGAGTACGGGGGTCCGGGGGCAACGCCCCCGACCCGATGGTAAAGGGAATATTCCCTAGAATATTTCCTAGCCGACTAGTGGAGGCTTATATGGTAGGTCGGTCAGGCCAACCTCACGGCCTTCGCAGGCTATAAAAGCTAAACCCCTTCACAGCCATCGAACACTCATCTTTCACCCAGTCAGAGTTGTTGTTCCAGCCAGCCTTAAGCTCTTCACCTATCTTCTGTCTAGATCGCCATCTAAGCTTCACACAGTGGAAGCGCACGGGTGGACAGAGCCATCTTTGTATCAGTTATTTGGAGTTAAAGGATTTACTGATTCTCCTCTTATCTATTGTGTACTCTCTATCTCTTTCTCAGATTCTGTTCGCTGCACCGTGTAATATTTTACAGTGGGTAGTGGTGACATACAGTTGCAGTTTTCCACTTGCAGTTCTTTTGTGCTCAGGGATGTACGTCATGTATCTGCACTCACGTGCAGCCTTATGTCTGCAGGTCAAATGCAGGGTTTCACATTGGTTTTGGAGACTCTGCCTGGAAGATTACTAGAGGCAGACTTGTACTGGCCAGAGGTGCCAAGGCTGGCAGCCTCTATCCTCTTGTAGTGGATGGTCCTACAGTTGATCATGTTTTGTCAGTGGGTTCTATCCCACATGAATCACTTTGGCATGCCCATTTGGGGCATATGTCTTTGAAGGGAATGAAAATGCTTTCTGGTTTGCAGGATCTTCCGCCTTTAGACTATGCATGTTTTGACTTGTGTGATCATTGTCTTTATGGTAAGCAGAATAGGACTGCGCATAAGAAATCGGGTAGGCCACGCATGAGTGAGCCCTTGGCTTTGGTGCATTCCGATGTTTGTGGGCCCATGCCTTGTATGTCTATCGCGGTGGTGCGAAGTACTTTGTTACCTTCATTGATGATTTTTCTAGGAAAGTGTGGGCTTATCCCATAAAGTAGAAGTTTGATGTCTTGGCACTCTTTCAGCGTTGGCTTGCTCTTGTTGAGAACCAGACTGGGTAGGTTGAAATGCCTTAGGACTGACAATGGGGGAGAATATGTCTCACGTGCTTTTGAGCAGTTGTGTGATGACAGGGGTATTAAGCGTCAGTTGACTGCCCCTTACACCCCACCCCAGAATGGTTTGGTTGAGCGCATGAACGGGACTATTCAGGAGCGTGTATGCTCTATGCTTAGCCATGCAGGCCTACCATAGAGCTTTTGGGCTGAGGCAGTTAGTACGGGAATGCATGTCATAAACCGATCGCCTTCTAGTGGTTTGGATTTCCAAGTTGCAGAGAAAGTTTGGGCTGGTAAGTCACCCTCTTATGCGCATCTCCATGTCTTTGGATGTGAGACATTCTTCCATGTGCCCAAGGACAAGAGGAGTAAGTTGGATCCAAAGAGTGTTAAATGCATCTTTCTTGGCTATGGTGATTCAGGAGAGATGGGCTATCGCCTATGGGATCTGCAAGCGCGGAAAATAGTACGCAGCCATGATGTAGTTTTCCATGAATACAAAATGCATAAGCAGCCTGAGAACGTAGTTGAGATCTGCAAAGTGATCTTTCAGGAGGAGCCTCGGGCTCCAGCATAGCCAATAGTACAGCCTGCAGCAGTTCCTACACAGGGCCAGGGTGTTAGACAGGCAGTTGGGCAGGCAGCAGAGCCTACGGTGAGACGGTCTACTAGAGATAGATGTCCACCTGATCGCTATGAGCCCTCTATGCAGTATGTCTTGTTGACGGATGCAGGAGAGCCTCTCACCTATGATGAGACTATGCGCAGGGGGTGACAGTCACTCCTGGGAGAGGGCTATGCAGTCTGAGATGGAGTCCTTGCATAGGAATATGACTTGGGATCTTGTTGCCTTGCCTAAGGGCAAAAAGGCTTTGCCATGCAAATGGGTGTACAAGCTGAAAAGCACCCCTGGGCACCCCAAGCTGGCCTATAAGGCTAGACTTGTAGCTAAGGGTTTTAAGCAGGAGCATGGAGTTGACTTTGATGAGGTCTTCTCTCCAAGGCATGCATCATAGCTCCCAATCTTCTCCAGATGTTGCAGGTATGCAGGCCCACATTTTGCACCGAAAAATTTGGGCTACATCCTGCTCAGCTCCACTTCACTTTTTGACCTACTTTGGTCACTTACAGGTCACTTTAGTTCATTACTTCAGGTCCCCCATGAACCTAGTGGACTTTTGGCATTTTTCTTGAGTTCTAACCATATTTTCCACTTGAATCAATGTTATTTATCCTGCAAAGTATCAATTAATTCCACCTGACCAAGTTGTAGGTTCCCATAGACTTAATTTTTTATCAATATACATGGTACAACTGAAAATTGTATGCTAAATAGAAAAGAACTTATGTAACTAAGTTGGTTGTTGGGTAACAATGACTGAATTATGTATGCAAATTCCTCATATAAATCCTAGTAAAGTTCTTCTGTGTTCATAAGAATCCCACGATTTATATTATGAACAATAAACTCTTTGACAACGTCGCGCCTACGTCAAAGATGGACTTCTTGATCTTCCTTTAAAGTACCAGTTTTTAGATGTCCATTCTTCAAAACCCGATTATTACCCAATGGATGTATCCAAATGCCATACTTAGATTGTATTAAGGAAATTTTCTCTCGCAAATAACCAGTTATCCCAAAATAAACCATGTATTTTTCTCCTACAACAAAAAAGATATTATTTTGTCTATCCATTGAATATGAAATTGGTTGTCAAGATGACTACCCTACGCTTGGTCTTGTCCTTGGTCGCGCAACTTGACTTGGATCTTTATCAGATGGATGTTAAGACTGCATTCTTGCATGGGGATTTGCATGACGAGATCTATATGGAGCAGCCTAAGGGCTTTGTAGAACATGGCAGGGAGCACCTAGTGTGCAAATTGAATAAAAGTCTTTATGGCTTGAAGCAGGCACCTAGGGAATGGTATCATAAGTTTGATGCCTTTATGCAGTCACTCACAGGGCTACAGTAGGAGTGCTATGGATCCGTGTCTTTACACGAAGAAAGCCCGTGATGGCAGTTTATTGATTTTGGTTCTCTATGTTGATGACATGCTGATAGCAGGGAAAGCTCATGCAGAGCTTGATGCTTTAAAAGCTCAGCTCAAGAAGAGCTTTGAGATGAAGGATCTGGGACATGCTTCACATATTTTTGGGAAGCACATTAAGTGTGATAGGCATCAGGGGCTTTTGTATCTCTCACAGTGGGAGTACATCCATAAAGTCCTTGAGCACTTCCACATGCAGGACGTAAAGTCCGCAGACAGATGAGCAGAGGGCCGAGATGGCCAAGATCCCTTATGCATTAGCATTGGGCAGTCTCATGTATGCCATGATAGCCACTCGTCCAGATATTGCACATGCAGTTGGTGTTGTGGTGCGTTATATGGCTACACATGGCAAGAAGCATTGGGATGCCGTGAAAGGTATCATGAGGTACCTGAAGGGCACTACATATATGTCTATATGCTATGGCAACTAGGATACAGGGGTCGTGGGTTACACTGACTCCGACTATGCAGGACATACAGATAGTAGGAAGTCCACTTCTGGCTATGTGTTCACTTATGCTGGAGGGGCTGTTTCTTGGATGTCCAGGGTGCAGAAGTGTACAGCTTTGTCTACCACTGAGGCCGAGTAAGTTGCAGCCCCACTGAGGCTTGCAAGGAGGCTATCTGGCTAGGCCGTCTTGTTTCTGACCTTGGGATTGATGCTGTTCCTACATTGGGATTGTTGCAGCCACTGAGGCTTGCAAGGAGGCTATCTGGCTAGGCCGTCTTGTTTCTGACCTTGGGATTGATGCTGTTTCTACATTGCATTCGGATTCTATGAGTGCCATTCAGTTGGCTAAGAATCCGGTCTTCCATGCGAAGACGAAACATATTGAGGTGAGATATCACTTTATTCGGGGTGTCGTGGAAGACAGGTCTGTTGACCTTGTCAAGATCTCCACTGACATTAATCCTGCAGATCTGCTCACGAAAAGCCTCACTACTGAGCGCTTTGCCTTCCTTAGGAGATTGATGGGCGTTGGATGAGATGTTGTGTTTCCTCATCCCTTGTACCTATGTACATTTGTACTGTCTTTTCTTTTCTTTTCTTTCTCACTGGGGCAGATTCGCCTTTAAGTGGGAGGTTGTTGGGGTAAAGGCGCCTCTGCCGTGCCACCCCGTGTATTACTACACTGACAGTACCTGCCATTGCACATTGCAGGTGGTGAGCACTCGTCACCATCACACTTATTCTTTATTCTTTCAGTGACTAGTGAATAAAGGAAGGCCCGGTCACACATTGTGACTGTTGGAGTTCCCACTTCTCTCTCTCTCTCTCTCTCTCTCTTTTCTTGCTCTTATTCTCCGCCATAGCTCGTGCATGGTCTTTCGATCCTCTCATCCCTTTCAGCATGTAAGGTATATAATACCTCCTCATCATTATGCCAATCTTCCATTATATACATGCTATGAACTTTAACCTTTGTTGTCTTGTAGAGGCATTTTGAGGCATGGTTAGTCATGTACTTATCACCACACTTAAAACATAGGCCTTTTTCTTTCTATTCCTTAATAACATTTGGGAAGATGAACTTTTGACCACTTAGACCATTTAGAACTGATATAGTTTGGAGTCTATTTGGAACATATTTACCCTCACCATTGGAGCTAGGTACTGTCCCAGCTTTCTTTCAACATGGAAAGGGGGGTAAGTAGGTATTTTGGGGTTGCTATTAGGCATGGGGTTGTCTCTAAAAATAGGAACCTGGCCTCAGTGGGATGTTGGGCTATCCAAAACCTTGTTGAAATTTCTCTTTTTTATAGTACCTCCTTGCATATCTTTTAGCCAATTCAATTGCATCAAATAAGGTCAAAGGCTTTTGATCCATCACATCAATCGTAGCCCATAGATGTACTTGTCCAATTTTGTGTCATCATTACTAACACTCTCAATGTGCATGGTCAAGCTCATGAATTAATCTATATAATCTTGCACTACGAGATTATGTTGGTCAAGCTGATACCATCAGCTTGCCAACCACTCTTTTTTCACTGGGGATTCAAAGACTTGAACCATATGCATCTTAAAATTTTCCCAACCAATAAACTAACGATTCTTACGGTTGATGTGGTACCACCATTTGTGGGAAAATCCCTCTAGATAGAGATAGGAAAAGAGAATTTTCTGATCATCAATGTGCATGGGTAAATATTAAAGTATGACTCCAATTTTGAGGTCCATTCTTCCAAGTTTGATGGGGATGGTGATTTCCCATTATACTTGGTAAGAATAATCTTGTCATGAAGGTCATTGAGGCCTTGCTTCCCATGATAGCCTTACTATCCATACATACCATATTGTCTATACATGCCATGTTGTGCATTGAATCCATGCTATGCTACCCATTGCTTCCATGTTGGCCATTAATACCATATTTTCCATTATGGGGCCAAGCAAGATAACTCCCATTGGGCCTCTTAGGGAGAGTGGGGGAGCTTCTACCAGTGTGGGGTGGGGGTCTCACAGGGGGGATCGGCTACATGGATAATGGGAGAGCTCAAGAGAGGCTCATCTTGACTAAGGGGGGCTCTTCAATCTCAAATGTGGAAGGAGGGAGAATATCCTTAGCTCTAAGAATACCCTATGGACCATGACGAGGGTCCAATGGTGGAGGCCGTGGGTGATTCACGCTTGGACTCATTTGCCTTATCTTGTGCGGAGATCATGGCTAACTAGACTACAAGAATGGTTTTGTATTCCAAGTTATCTTGAGTCTAAGAGTTGGATAGGGAAATTTTCTTGATCACAAGGTCTATCTTTGAGAGCATCTAATGATGGTTGGCAACCATGTCATTGTACCTTTCCATGTGGCGAATCTCATGTTGACAAAGAATGTGATTGAGTATGATATAAGGCATTGGAGTCTCTAATCTCCCTCTAGACCTCCTCAGGGACCTTACTTTTTCCTTTCTATCTTGCTATCTGAATGCAATCCACATGACCTAGCATCAATAAAATGGACATAACTTCTAGTAGAGAACTTAAACCAAATATATTTTTAATCCAAATCAAGGGGGAGAAAGCCCTCTTCAAGATGACCTATGAATCTTTATGAAAAAAATAATTAGAGAATTCTATAACTGAATCTCTGTGCGTCTGCACAATCTCCACAATGACCTCAGTGCATCAAAATGGCCATATCTTTTAGACCATAGCTCCAATTGGGGAGATTTTTGATTCAAATTGAAGAGATTGATGCCATCTTCGAGGTAAGCTATAGGTTTCACTCCTAGATACAATGTAAAATTTACAGAAGCAAGATTTTTTGACTATCTTGGAATGTCTGCAACTAAAACATTGCTTGTCCTGATTTAAATATGCACTATATGAGTGGCACATGGACTAAGGAGCCTAAGCATCGTAGTAACCAATATCCATAGCATAATGAGAATGATCCAAATTAAATTTAGGAATTATTTTTCTCTACCATCACTGATATGAAAGCATCAATGTCATACATCACTTGTTGACTCCATATATGTCAAGTGCCATACATGGGTGTCTTGATCAATGAAAGTGCCTCATGTTAGGGGGTATCTCATCTTGAGAATGAGGTGATCAAGGAGTATACCTACACTTTCTTACAAGTATTAGGCTCTAGATCACTGAAAGGTGGGCAAAGTTCTCATCGCGCCTGGGTTGTGTACCCCTTTTTAGGACCTTGAGTGGTAAGGGAGAGCCACCTCTCTTTTGGCTTACCACCTTGCCTTGCATCAAATTTTTTTCTTAGACAAATTATATGTGGCAAAAAATTTTACTTATTCAACTAGTGTGAGATACATTGGGAAAATAAAGATTGGGGTCTTTTCATAAAATGCAAGAATTGGATAAGAGCTTGGGTGGAGGGCTTACCTTGGTAGTCTAGTGACTCACTGGCTACCACTTGCCCTTTTACAATGTCTTATCACTCTCTTGGGATCAATTCAACACACACATGACAAGATAAGTATTGGGGTCAACAAGAACTAATTGGGTAGAGTTGACATGATGCATTAGAATGTAGATGGGAAGCAAGCAAGCTATTGATTCAATGTGGGTAGCATGCATTCAATGAAGGACTCTACTACAAGGTAATATCTCTCCAACAAAGGGACTAAACTCAAAAAGTGGATTAAAATGAGAGATTAAGGTTGAATTAACATACCTCTTCAATGGTTGAAGTAGATGAATCAATGGCTCAATTCCTCCATTAAGTCAACCCAGGGAAGTAAAACACCTTCAATGGGTATAATCTTCAAGAGTTTGATGCTTGCTGTGATGGTGGGGGCTCTTGTGCTTGATCCTGAGCTTGCTCTTCTAGAGTTGAAAGCTTCATGGCTAAGTGGAGCTTTCATGGCTACCCATAAGAAATCTTTAAATGTTGACCTCCATGTCTTCAAGCTCAATAAAAGTAGCTAAGAATGGATGAAGGAACTCATGAGGGCTAAGGTTTTAGAGGTTGGAGAGATTGGACTAAGCTTTAATGGCTAATCGAAACAATATACAACATGGTTTACATGCCTCGGAGGAGGGAATCAACAAAAGAGGAAAGAAAGGTGCAATCTCAGTGGTGGAGGAGACCCTTGATGGGATCTTGAAGACCAAAGGAATAATAGTCATGAGGATTTTAGTTGAGAAAAAGTTGGAGGAGATCAATTCCAAGTAGTGTGAAATTACTACAAATTTTGGGGGGTTGCCTGGAGGGTTCCACAGGTTAAGGCTATCCTATATGCTACTCTACTTGCTATTGGAGGTGTAAGGGATCAAGCTTAGGTGGTGGTTGATGTCATGGAGGAGGGGGAAACAAGATATTGGGGGTTTCTTGTTCATGGCATCCATGGCAACTTGCAAAGGAAGAGAGAGACAAGGGCTACAGCAAAAGCTAATTGAGGTTTTTGCCCTCCTCTTACTCATGAGCCTCCAACTTTGGCCTGAAATCCCTAAAAGTTGCATAGGAAAGAGTGACGACCTACTAAATTAACCATTTTATCTCTAGATATTTTAGAATCTCTAGCCATAGCTCCTACTTTCCTTCAAGAAAGCTATCACTAATTGTAGTCCTTCTTGTTATACATGTACCTGTTGCCTGGGTAACTAGGGTTTTTGTAAATGAGTAGGGATAGATGGGTAGGACACGGGTTACCATAGGAATATCTAGTTATACTGATGGGGTATTTAAGGTGTTGAGAGACCCAATTAGGGCATCACTTATCAATAATCAAGTCTCTCTTTTTCCCTTCCTTCCAACTTTCATGGCTTCCCTTCTCCTTCTTCCATGAATTTCACCATCACACGAGGAGTGAAAGGGTTTGAGCTTGTACCTCTTGTTTGTAATTTTTGTCATCACATAAGATTTACTGTTGTTTCTAAAGTCGGAGGGATTTTTGCTATTGTCAATGCAACAAATGGAGCTAAAGAAAAATATGTACAAAGAAATTAAGACTAATAAGGAAAAAGAATTAGTATTCTGTAGTTTTTGGGATCCACTAGTCATAGAAATTTAGAATATACTCCAATTTGACAAAAGCATCCAAATCATGTGATTTGGTATCTAGTCCATAAATGTAACTAATCAGATTGCCAAGCAAAGAGGGTCCTACAAGTTTCATGACCAAAAATGGGCCCGACACTAGCTATAGGCACTAGCCACGGGTCTCTATAACACTCACAAGACAAACCCACAAGGCCTCATGGCTAGGAGCATCCAAGGGCATGCTCCCCTAATTGCCACTATAGGTATTGCATTTGTAATGCAACGTAGTCCAATGATTTCCCCTCCTTACTCCTTATAGGGAGATCCCATACATCTTGGTATAATACACCAACGTAACACAAACATAGGAGGCAACCCCTTCACGGGGGTTTCACTCATAGTAAAGAAGACATGTCACCTGCGTGCAAGGACTTCTAAAAAAACCCCTATTTATGAAGCTTGTAAGACTAATATATCCCCCTATTTAAGCTTATAAGATATATACATGTATGACTTGTTATGTATCCCCTTTCTTAAATGTAAATCTTCATAAAAGATATACCAACTTTCCACCCATAAATATGTAAACATATCACGTGGCTTTAAAAAATAGATTTTTAAAATACTATTTTTATACATTTTTTGCATACAAAAGGATGCCATATGAAGGGGTTATTTAGGAATAGAATAGAAAAGAGATGTGGTTTATCTAGGCAAAATTCACATGTAAGGTTATTTTCAAATAGACCTTGAAAGCACATGATATACAGGATTTAGATATAGTGAACCCCCAAGGCTATATACCATGTGGTTGGAGGTCTACCTTATTATGCTATTATAGCAACAATGTGCATTGTTGCATATGGCACAATTTAGTGGTGAAGTGTATATCACTCTATTTTTGTAGTATCTTTCAAAGTTCAACCTAACATACTTGCATGCCACTAGCTTATACACAATGAACCAAGAAAATAGTGAATGATTTGCCACATCCAGATGTTTAGTAGTGAATGGCTAGTACAATCTCAATGCTTATCAATGTGCAAATGTATCAGCTTTTTCATGTGTATATTTCTAAATGTATATCAAATTGTTCCAACCTTTCATTTGGAAGAACATACACATACTTTTCTATCTGTACCATCAAATTGTCCAACTTGTCATTTGGAGGGCATTCACTCATTTTTTCTAGAATGTTCTATCCATTTTAAGGGCAATGTAGCTTCTAACCCTTCCTTGGCAGGTTAAAGAATGGACCCTTATAACATGGCAAATTCTCTGTGCTGTTTGTTTACCTTTAGTGCAAGATCAAGAAAGGTAACTTTTTCTTTTGGGATCGTTGCAGCTAATAACATTTGGAATAGATCATTGTCCTATAATGCACTTTGAAGTGCTTAGAATGAATGAGAATTGATGTCTAATACGCGATCGAATGTTCATGTTGTCTCCTTGAAAGGATATTTTAGCCTTCAAAATTTGGGCATGAGGCATCGGCCCTTAAATTGTCATATTTGTTGGTGTTGTAACCTTTCTCTCTCCACAAGTAGATTGTAAGGTAGGCCATCTTTTCCCAACTTTTCCGTGTCCAACATTTATGTAAGATAAGCAATCTTGTCGTAACTGTTCTGTCTATTACAGTCATAAGGCAGGTGAGCTTGATTTTGATCACATTGTTAGTCTAAGGAAGGGGGTAAGGGTGTAGAATCTAGATTCGGACTCCATGGTCGTAGTCCGTGGATATAAAGGCTGGCCTTTCGTGGCTGATGGTTCAGTTTTCCGTCACGACGCTCCATCACTCCTTCACATGCAAGAAAATGCTACTTCTGTGACAATGGCTGATTTTCTACCTTTGTCGCGACTAACGCAGTCACGGCGAGCAGCGTGTCGCACGCAGGTGTGGAGGGCACGGAGTCACATCGAAAGGAGAACCCATGCAAAGCAATTGGTACATTCACGGTGCAAAGAACGCTCTCAAAAGGGGGCCGCCTGCAGGGACGTACTGCACGACAAAGACAATGGAGCTATGCCAGGAGCGCCACACACTAGTCGTCGTCTTCTTCAACTCATTTCGTCGACCTGGTGTTCTTCTGCTACTGAATTAGCCTTCGGTGCAGATAGCGGCCACTGTCCTGGATCAGTCTTCCCTGTATTAGTCTTCACTGCAGCTGCTTATACGGGCCACTGAACTGAGCCAGGCACTTCTTCATCGTCTTCTTCATCTTCAGCTTTGACGTAGTGGTCGTCGACTTGTTGCTGCTGTTATTGTTCTTCTTCTCAGTAGCCGTTGTCGTCTTCTTCTTCGTCGGTGGACTTCATGGCTAGTGCTGAAGAAGCTGCAGCTACAGATCAGAACGCTGACAAGGGGAGCAGTAGCTTACTGGCGGAGCGATGGAGGGAAATGCAGGGCTTGCATCACTGGCAGGGCCTGCTGGACCCTCTCGACCCGGAGCTCCGCAAGAGCCTCCTCTTCTACGGCGACTTCAGCCAGGCCGCCCACGACGCCTTCGACCGCGACGCCCACTCCAAGTACGCCGGCTCCTGCCGCTTCTCCAAGGAGGAGTTCTTCCGCCAGGTCGGGCTGGTCAAAGGGCGGCCCTACGGCCAGTACCACGTATCGCGCTACTTCTACGCCACGTCGTCGGCGGGCGAGCCGCTGGGGCTGCTGCTGCGGTCGTCCTCGAGGGAGGGGTGGTCCAAGGAGTCCAACTGGATGGGGTACGTGGCGGTGTCAGGGGAGGAGGCGAGCCGGGCCCTCGGGCGGCGCGACATCGTGATCGTGTGGCGCGGCACCCTCCGGCCCTTCGAGTGGCTGGACGACTTCGACTTCCGCCAAGCCGACATCGACCCCCTCCTCCCCCGCGGCCACGCCCTCCCCGACCATATCGACAAGCCCTCCATCGAGAGTGGTTGGCTCGCAATTTACACCTCCACCGACCCCAAATCCCCCTTCACTTCCAACAGCGCCAGAGACCAAGTGAGTGTCATATTCACCCCATCGCTCTTTCCACCACCACATTCTCCTCATCTTTGCATTATCTAGTAATCTAGGTGTGTTATTGTGTGATTAGTGCAGGTCGCATTCTAGAGAAGTTTATTAGAGAATGTATTTGCATGTTAGAATACTTCATTCTATCTTTAAATCCCTTTTGACGTTCACCTATCAATCTGGATGTTAAATTCTGTGCTAGGAATATAAAATTAAGATTTAATATGTTGGCCTTACTAGCTTAGAATATATGGTTCATGGGAGACTTGACAACTTGATTTTTGATAAAGAGGAAAATGTTTGCAATATTCTTATTATTGTTATATGAGTATATTGTATTTTAAATCTTGTTAAAACATCTAATTATATAATTATTCATTTAATATAGTTTTTGTATCATTTGTGTAAATCTTCATATGATTTCATTTGACTTGGTGTAGTTTGTAAAGCAATATAATTTCAATTTATGAATACTTATACAACATCTTGTTATGCCATTGGTTTACACTTGGTCTAGTTTATACAACATAACCATATCTTTAATTCAGAATAAATATCATATTCTAACACTCTATTAGGGACTTTGGGAATTGTCATATAGTTTGGGAATTCCCAATATAGTTAATATTTGGCCATATGATCAAATCTTGTCCCCTTACTTATAAGTGGAGTCTATCCTAATTACTATATAGGTTATCTTTCCAAGTCCAACTTTGAAACATGGGTTAAGATTTAGTCACATGGCCAAATCTTTACCCTTTATTTGAAAGTGGGACTTGAGAGATTCCCAATTTATTCTCTAATATGGTGTTTTCTGCATTTACTAACATAATCATAGACCATACTTATTATAGTTCAATGTGATCATGTTTCAAAAAAGTCACCAAGTCCAAGCAACATCATGTCCATAAGGTAAGGAATCTATTTGAAATGGTAGATAGAAATACCTTGCATTCAAATCTCATTAACCTAGCTACGTTGAGTAGTGCCCTTACACAATGCATTGCAGGGGCCACTTATTCCTTACACTTGTTCATACATAGTTAGAAGAAACTATCATCTAATGATTAGCAAACTTGATGTCACAGGTTTTGAATGAAGTGCAATCCTTGATGAACAAGTATAAGGATGAGGACGTGAGTGTTACGATATTGGGGCATAGCTTGGGGGCCGCATTAGCAGTTGTAAATGCTTTCGACATTGCCTTAAATGGAATCAATGTAAGGGAAGGGAGAGAAGTGAGCCTAGTGACAGCCATTGTATTTGGATGCCCAGGAGTTGGTGATGAGGCCTTCAACAAGAAATGTGAAGAACTTCCGGGCTTGAGGATTTTACGTGTGAAGAATAAGCCTGATCTCATAAAATTATATCCAGGTTGGCTCATGGGCTATAGAGATGTGGGGGAAGAGCTACTCTTTGATAGCACATTATCGCCATATTTGAAGAAGACTGAGGTGAGACCTTTAAGCCCTTTTTTCTAAACATAAGGGTAGTCTAAACATTGTTAGAATGTTCATCACAATTTTTTCCTTAGCCTAGTTGACCAACTTGTATTGAACATCACATTGTTGTGCAAAATTAGAAAATAACAACCTTCCATTGCATTGCCCAAAGTCTCACAATAATGAAGGTGTAGGGTTTAGGGGATTAAAACCATTATTTTGGGCTTTAAGTGTGTTGGTTTCATTTTTGTAAATTGCAAAATTTTTGCATTCGGTTAAAATTTGAAAATGTGAGACTAACTCGAGGTATACATGTATTGCTTTAGAATCTTGGTGATTGGCACAACCTTCAAGTACATTTGCACATGGTAGCAGGGACACATGGACTTGAAAAACCATTCAAGTTGGTGGTGAATCGAGATGTAGCACTCATTAATAAATCATCTGAGTGCCTTAGGGATGACTACTTGGTTCCTGGGTCATGGTGGCAGATGCAACATAAAGGGTTAGTTCAAAGAGATGATGGATTTTGGTATATGCCAGACCGAGAAGAAGGCCGAATACCCAAGCCAGAGCCACTCAATGACTTGTGAAGTGTGCGAAAGTGGAATTCAAAGAATGATGGTATTTCTTTCCAATGTAAACAAGGAAATGTTAAAGTCATCCCTATGAACAAGTATAGAGTAAGTAAAGGTTGAATTTACTGAAGCTCCAACATGGTTTTGCAAAACATATTTTGGACTTGCTAATCAATTGGCTCTTCTTTACTAATGCTTGTTTTTTGGAAAGTGACATTTTAGTGGCTTTTATCTTGATACTATCACCCTTAAGCATGTTTAAAAAATAGGTTTCAATGGGCTTCAGCCACTCCTGAAAGGGCCATTGAAGTAGAATGCCTTGCGGTCTTTTGTATAGAAAGCACTAGCCATGTAATACACTCCATCTATCAATTAATTAATACTTTGATTTTCTATTATTACCTAAATAATTGCACTCAAGGCTACTTCATTGGAAAAATGTTCCTTTCACTTATTTCACCTACATTGAATCATTGAGTAATGTGTCAAAATTCGACATACCAAGAGAACATATGCATTTTATTGCTAGCTTACTCAACTATTCTACCAATTGGTAGGAAAGGGACGTGTTTTATCTAGGAAAAATTCATAGATAATGGTATTTTTATTAGTCATTGAACACATGATATAGAGCCTTTACACTAGTAGCAAACCGCTCAAGTTCTCATCACTTAGAATGTTCTTATACAACTTAAGATAATTGTTTTAACATTATTAATTAACCATCATACATTGCTATATTTAGAACACAAACCATGTGTCATCAGCCAAACAAGCACAATGGCTTCTATTATTGATGGAGCTAGATTTCACAATGAGGGTATGATAAGGAAAATGGCATTGCATAGTTGTTCCCATGTTTTGTGTTATGAGTGGTGAAAAAGCCAATGGAATCAACGTAACAATCTTTTGAACTCCCACTTGTTTAGAGTATAATAGAAGGCCCAATTCTTCAATGTTGACTCAATACCATATTGGGTGGATGATATTGTATAAGTGCTTAAATATGGGCTATCCAAACCCCCGACAAAGAAATCCATGCTCATCCTCAAGAACAAACTATATCAAATGATTATAAGAATAGCTTTATCAAATGGGATAGGATAGTCTACCTAAGAGATGTATTTCTAAGCATGAGATTGAGGATGTGCTGTAGGAGGTGCATACAAAAATAGCAAGACGTCATTTTGAGACCAATAATATGGCTCAAAAGTGTTACAATTGCAACTATGATGGCCAAACCTCTTTAAAGGTGTAGCTCACTTTGTGAAGCATTGTTGTGCAAGTATTAATGAACCAACATGTCAATAAGAAAAGACAAGATGGATCTCACTAATGTAATGGCCATTTGAGAAATGGGGAATTAATTGTATGAGAGTAATCAATCCCATAACATAGTATTTCCAAACATAGTACATCATAGTTGCAATTGAGTACATGATAAAATGGGCTAATGCTAGAGCCACATGCAAGAATAATACTAGAACAACAACCACATTTCTATGGAAGCATTATCTCAAGATTTAGGTATCCCATTGAGATCATCATTGACCAAGGGACACATTTTATAAATGAAGTCGAGATGCTCTCGAACTTCTTTGTCATCCATTAGAAATTGACCCCATACTACTTGCAAGTACATAGCCAAGTTGAATCCATGAACAAAACACTAATCTTAACAAAAATAATTTTTGGATTGTGAGAACACTAGGATAATAAACTCATGGCAGTGCTTCGGACCTATAGGATGGTGTTTAAAATGGATACATGTTAAACCCCATTTCGACTAGCCTATAGAACCAATGCTATAATGCCAATAGAGTTCCCAATTCCTAGTCTATGCACGAGTGTACAAAAGCAATGGAAAGAAAATAAGCATTAAACATATTACCTCACCAAATTGGAATGTCTGATAGTGACTTGTTGACCCTGGCCATGCATGTTCTAACTATTGAGAGGGCCCAATGAAATGCCTAGTTCAACAAACACATGCAGTAAAGAACATTTGATAAGGGGAATTCAATTCTCCTCTATTCGCTTTACAGGTCACAAACAACAAATGAAATTGAAGGGCTTAGGACCCTACAAATTATGGGCAATCATAAATAGAGCTAGAAACAAAAAACTGGAGACCTTGACAAGGAAAGGAATCAGGCAACACTTTACTAAAATCCACATAAAGAAATACTACTCTCATGTCATTATCAACATGAATATCCCTGAGGCCGACAGAATTTGCAAAGATGAAGAAACTGCTAATGGTGTCAAGCATATGGCATGACAAGGCCAAAATAAACAATGACATGCTACACTGCTTAGTGTAATCCTAGACGAAGACTTCAAGATTATTACATAAGTCTTACATACTATGTTCATATACATCAAACCCAATTCATAGGGCAAGCAAGATTTCGAAGGGTCTCATGAAGGACATCATGACAAGGGGCACATTGAGAAAAATTTGAATGACCTATAGATTGAGGCTATCAGAGAATCAATCATGAGGGCCTATAGCCTACTTCATAGACCCCTAGGAAAACAACTCACAAGCATCGAAGTTAAATCCAATGTGATTTTGTATGGTGTTGCTCTAATCTATGTCATTTTTGTAGCCTTGATTCCACCTTCTATCATAATGATAACTTTTGGAGCTCGATCAACCATGGGACCCAACTCAATCAAAGGAGAAGTGACCTTAAAAAAAGGCAATCCTAACATGGAAAAGGAAGGGGAACATAGTAGCAAACATCAAGGGAAGAGACAAAGAGAGGGAGAGACATAATCTGCAATACTAGAGGACATAGAGAGAGGACAAAAGAAGAACAATAAGAAAAAGTCACCCTTGATAAAGGAAGAGAGAGACGCCATTGACTAGTCCATAAAAGGATCCTAAAAGGAAACGCAATGAGAAAAGGTTGAACTCTTAAAGGAGCAAGATGATTTTGTCACCATATTGCATCTCTCTTATCAAGAGGATATGCGCATGAGGGACAAAGTCATAGCCAAAAGAGTGGAAGTCGAGCTAGCATAAAGAGTGGGAGCTTAAGCAAGGGCAAGGAGAAAGTCATTGAATAATCCTCTAAACTATAATAGCTTATGACTATTACATAAGGTATACATGCTAAGCTAATTGAGCTAAAAAAAAAAGGAGTCTAGTGAAGAGGTTACATAGAAGGAAGACAAATGACAACCGGTTGAGTCAAAAATAAATTGTAGGTGGATCAATTGAAGCACATAGGAGAAAGCTTGGTGATTACAGCACATAGGAGAAAGCTTGGTGACTACACTAGAACACTTTGTAACTCAAAAAGGACAAAGCACATGCAATCAAGTAGAAACAAAAGCTACAAAAAGTAGGTTGAATGAAGTGAAGGATACATAGGAAGAGTTTTTGCATCAATTCACCCAACATTACTAAGATTTCTAAATTCAATTAAAAGCAATGGATAAGGAGTTGGAAGATATGAATTCCCTAATCAAATCTTGGAGAAAATAGGAAAGTAGAGGAGAAAAGATAAATTATAGATAGTAGATTTTAGGCTTCAAGTGGAGCAAGAGAGGGCCAAGGTAGTAGTCCCCATGAGATTAAAGGTTAGGAAACATGCCAAACTACATGCAGCATTCACTGGACTACAAACTACACTAGAAACAAAACTCTTTAGGGAATCCACAAAATGGAAGGAGAAGCTCATGCAAAAATTCTTCATCGGATGGGTACAAACCTAGCCAATTCTCTACTTCACAAAAGCCGACTGAAAGAATAGGTGACAATATGTAAGCATGTCATTTTGCTTCAACAAGAAATGTACAAGAAGATGATAATGACTACTTTGAAGGCCAAAATAGAAGAAGTCAAGGACCTAAGAGCTCAGATTGGATTTGCTACTATAGCCCTAGAGAAACTAGACTTTGGCACTAAGCTTAAACTTATAACTTATCAACAACTGAGGAAAGTCTACTATCAACTTGCTACAATGACCAAGACGACCTTAGGGACATGGGACTTTGGTCACTCACATCCATGCTAGCCACCATTAGAAGTACCCTTGGAGCCACCCACTATGACACCCACAAACTTCAAAATCATGGAGCCCTCATATTTTGTTGCACCCTCAAAAAGGGTAGACAAAGAGCCTCATGGCTCATTGCAAACAATTGAGACAAGGA